>NC_080670.1:82470863-82770863 GCF_030247195.1 Topomyia yanbarensis | reverse complement strand
AAATCTTCTGTTTGAGCGCAGGAAAATCTCTAATCGAGTACCCCCATTATCGCAATACCATTTGAGTCAATGCGTTGAGCAAATATGGCAGACGCTGCTCTAACCAAAGGCTTCAGATGGGTAGGATGATAGTAGAAACAGGGCAAAAATAGGCTTATTACCCTACATGCTCTTTTAAACACGTTTTCATAAAGGAATCAAGTGTCCCCAAATTAGGGATCGAGTCTCCACTAATCTAAGAATTTTCCATTTTTTTGTTGTTTTCCAGAAATGCTCATAGCTCATGTCTAGTATACTATTTCCATGTAATTTTTTTATGATTATTAGTCATCCCTAGAAACAATATAAAACTACAAAAAAATACATAGTTTTTTATCATTCCACGGAGTTGGACTGAAAAATAAAAAAGGGGATCAAGGCTCCTCAGTCTCCCCTACGCGAAGAAGGCCACCAGCGTACAAGATCAACCAGAATAGCGGGTTACCTGAGCCAATGAAATTTTTTATGAAAGCCAACAAACGCTTACTGGATTAATGAGAGAAACCGAACCTGAAACAATACTAACGAGGGAGTTGGATATTCGATTTCGCCAAGAAGGTTTGTACGGATTCCGCCCCGGCACAGAAGATCTACCGCGCCGCTTCCCCCGCGGACGATAATGTAACAATAAAGCCCCAGGACCAGACAATCAAATTTTACTTGTTAAAGAATCTGCCAAGCGACGTTTGTTGAATTAATTTAGTATGTTTCTTAAGAGTAACCTTGTCCCTCATGGCTGGAGGCAAGTGAAGGTCCACGCCATCAAAAAAAACAAGAAAAACAGCCTCCGATCACAACTTGTATGGACGGATTGAAATGCTCTCTTCTATTCGGAAGTTAATCGAGAAAATGGTCCTGTTCTGTCTCGACAATTGGGCCGAAGCAAATAACTTACTGTCAGATACACAATTTGGCTTTCGTAAAGGCAAAGAGACGAACAATTACCTTGTGTTGCTCTTAACAGGAATTCAAATGGCATATGATAACAAAGAGCAGATGGCATCAGTTTTCTTACTGACTCAGGGGGCTTGTTGTCTGAAAAACATATGTATTTTTCGCAAAGTTATTTGTCGACATCACGAATTAGCTACGTGGACCTTCTCCAGGGCTCATGTCTAAGCCCCCTTCTCTACAATTTTTAAGTGAATGGCATTGACAAATGTCTTGTCAATTCCGTCGCGCTAGGGCAGCTTGCAGATGCAGTTGTGGTATCTATCTAGGATAGGATCCGCCAGCTGGCTTCTTCTTATATTTTACTAATCCCTGTTGAAAACGACTCACACCCACTCGACCAATGTTGCCAAAATATTGGTTTTGTTTCGGTCGTATATTTGTTCTGATTAAAATATTCTATATTATGTACCAATTTCATGCTTTTGGAAAAATCAAAGATTTAGTCTTTATATCCGCATTTAAACGATCATAACGTTTTTTCCATCGGAATACAGCAAAACAAAATAATATATATTCGTTGTTGGACATTACGAAAAATATCTTCATACCTCTTAATTTTTGTAAGTTACTTTCTGAGTCAAGCAACCTCTGTCACAAGAATAATCTTCTCTGTTCGGATTTATTTTAAATATTCTAAAACTACTTTTCTGCAAGGTTTAATTTTTGTTTTGGAGCAATGTATAGGTTTGTTCCAGTACTACATGTGGTCGTTTCGGAGAAAAGAGCAGTAGAAAATACACGCTCCTATTTACACCGATGATCGATTCAGTTGAAAACTGTAAAATTCAACTGTATTGATAGTACCAAAGAAAGAACAAGAAAAGACTTCCGGGATAACTTTCTCCCTGTTTGCTCAGTACTTCCAATTTACTCGGTACTGAAACAAAGACAATTTTTACATGAAGTTCCGAATATTTTCATACTTTCGCTACACAGCCTGATAGAATCCACGATAACCGCGCTACCGGATCTCTCGGGAACTTCAGTTCTGGATAATATGTTTGATTTCGTCTGCCAAATAATGCCTGCACTTCATAATTACAGACGGATGTTATAGAAAGAAAGCGGTATCTCGAGAAAACAAAAAGATGGGTGGGTAATGTCTGCGACATAACCGGAGAGATGTAGAATACATAAGGAACACGTTCTTCAAATATGTTGATACTCATTAGGATTTTCGGACAAAAGCTGATTTGGGCGAGGAATATTTCAAATTATTCTTTACAAAAATGATGGTGGTCCTGAAAAGGACCGGTTTTGTTGGCGTTGTTGGCCTTGGTGAGGGAGATGGCTAACGATGAAATTAATTGTTAGCATAAGGAAGTCGCGTAGTACTGGCCAATGGAAGAACAGATAATAATTGATTCCTGAAAATCAATTTTTCTTTATTCATGTAAATTATACATACTTACAAATCTAACAGAAGATTCCTGATCATATTTCTGAATCATTAGTGCGAACATTGTGTAATTTGGTTAAGTACAATGAAAGTTACAAACTTTCCAAACTCGACCTTCTGTTCATTCAGAAATATTGAAATGGGGTGTCGTGGTCACAATAAAAAAAGATGGGTGGGTAATGTCTGTCACATAACCGGAGCGTCGTGATTTCAATTCGAGACGTTAATTTAAATCTAATAATATTCAACAGAATCACGTTTGAATGGGAAATTTTCAAATAATTCTCTATGGTAATAATGGTGGTTCTGAAAAGAACCTTTGGTATCGGCGTTGGTGTTGATGGTGATGCGCTGGATCGTTGGATATTTTTGGCATGATAGTTACGTGCCTGGCGAACTGTTTTGTAGCCTCGAACAAAACGACAAGACTGGCTTCTTCGGGTACCATTACGGCTGAACTTTATAAGCTTAGCTCGACTTTGAAATCCTGCACAATCTCACGAATCAGACACTGGTAGGGCCATTTTGTTTGCTACTAGCACGGAGCTGCACAAAAAATCATTTAATGCAGTTAGTTCACGGGGGCTGCCAAAAAGCTTGAATAGAAGCATGCGACTTCAACGTTTCTCTTAAACACATGCAACAACACATTCGTTTTGGTAATACTGATAATAACAGTAGAAAGGAATGGAAAAGCAGTGCACGAAACGAGCGAGAGGATAATTTAAATTTTTGTTCCGTGTGCAAGCTACTTCTTTCCACCCAACGTATTATGTTGCTTGTTGAAAATTTGCTACACACCTTAAAATAAAAGTTTCAGTTTAACTCTCACTAGAACACAATTGATTGGTCCTGAAAAGAACCGTTGCTTTTATTGTAATTTACGCCCACTCCCACAAACCGACCAAGTAGGCATCAGTGGCTTCATTACGGCTGAGTTTTGTAAGCGTAGCTCGACTTTGAAGTAATACACAACCTTACGAACCAGACGCTGGAATGTTAGCCAGCGGATTAGTTGCTCCGTTGCCCTTTAGTTGGGGCGAAATACTAGCATGGCGACAGTTCCTGATCGGTAGTTGGTTGCGATGGGCCACCAGTAGCTGGGGCACTTTTGCGGACAGTCATCATCGCCAACTGCTTTCCTCCGGTGGACTGGCTGCTTGCTAGTGCTTGAACGAATACGAATGATGAGAAAAACCGACCGACCAATATTCATATATGAAAACACGAGAAAGCACTACTATCGCTCTCTCGCTCGTTTCCGTGCCATTCCTGCGCCTTTCCTTTCCGTTCGGCTACCAATACTAGCATAACCAAAACGAATATTCTGTCTTTCCATCGCCTTCAATCTAGTGGCCAGTGCTAGCAAACTTGCATGTTCAGTTTTTCAATAACAACATTCAAACAATATTTTCAAAGAATGTTGCAGATTTGAAAAGAAGGAAGGAAAAGATTTTCACAAATTTAAATTCTTTCGTGTTATTTGTTAGCGCTGATAAAGGCTATTTAGTTTGCTACTAGCAAGGAGCTGCACAAACAAATCGATTTATGCAGTTAATCAACGGAGGCTGCCAAAAAGTTCGAATAAAAGCATGCGGCTAGTGTACTTTGCACGTTCTATATTTTATCAATACTAGAGAGGATCAATAAAATAATTCAAATTGTAATAGCGACATGCAATTGTGGCAACACTGGTCATGAGATGGTGGGGGAACACGCACATTCGTTTTAGTTATGATGGTAGTAGCAGCAGAAAGGAATGGAAAAGCAGTGCACGAAAACGAGCGAGAGAAGATAATTTAAATTCTCTTTCTTTCTTTCCACACATCGTATTTCTTATATTGCTTTCTGAAAATTATTTGTTATACACCATAAAATGTAAATTTCAGTTTAACTCTTATTAGAACACAATTAATTGGTCCTGTAAAGAACCGTTTATTGTTTTATTGCGGGAGCATAATTCAGACGCACTCCCCGCGGACACGGTGAGCTAGAAAGCACTATTTTGCATTCTCGAACAAACCGACCAAGTAGGCATCGTTGGCTTCTCGGGGCATCATTACGACTGAGCTTTGTAAGCGTAGCTCGACTTTGCAGTCCTGCACAATCTCACGACCCAGACGCTGGAACGATAGCCTACTCTGTTGCCCTTTAGTTGGGGCGAAATTCTTGCAGGGCGACAGTTCCTGATCGGGTTGCGATGAGTCACCAGTAGCTGGGGCACTTTTTCCGCCGTCGTCATTGCCGACTGCTTTTCTTCGGTGGACTGGCTGCTTGCTAGTGCTTGAACGAATACGAATGATGAGAAAAACCGACCGACAGATATTTATATAATCGCGCTAATATGCACTACTATCGCTTTCTCCCTCGTTCTCGTGCCGTGCATGAGCCTTTCCTTTCCGTCCGGCTTCTAATGGCCTAACCAAAGGAATATGCCGTCTTTCCCCCACCAAGTGCTCTCGTCAAGCAACCCAATGCGAATAACCATACGAACAAACATGTAGTGGACCTATATATAAACTTTTCATTATTTTATTGTTCGGTTGGTCTACCATAACGACGGCTCTGTGCGGGATGGGCTGAAAATTTTCACTTTTCCGAGTCGTTTTCGAAAGATTTTTCAAAACACATTTTTTTTGTTATTGGTACATGTTATACATACTTCAAATTTTAATACAGCATAGAGGAACATATTTGCAACAAATTGGCCTAAAAATCAAATCATTCTGTTAAGTATGATAAAAGTTATTAACGTTCAAAATCTGACGCGGCGCCGCAGCCGATATTTTGAAACGGGACCCCTATATTGAAACCTTAAATGTATTCTACATTAAAAAATCAACACAGTTAACAATCGTCATTTTATGTTTGATATCACAATATGACAACCCGTCCAAGCAGCCCTTTAGTACTTTTAGTTTCCAAGCCGAAGGTTTGCCTATGTCACTTTCGTCCAATCACGAGCTGGTTCAGAATTGGTTCAAAAACAAGGGACAGAGCTGGCGGATCCTATCCTAGGTATCCATTACAGATCCCAAAGCTGTCGATTTCCAAGGACCATTGCAAGATGTCTTGGACAATTTGCCTACTTGGGCCCTCCAGCTGGGTATCGAATTCTCCAAGGAGAAAACTGAGCCAATCGCACAAACATGCGCCGTGCATTGTTCCACCAGATCTTAACTATTAAATTACCTTCAGGCCCGAGTAAGGTTATCCAATGTCCCGATGCGAGATGTACTGGCAAACCGCGATCTCCTCTATATATCCCTCGTATGTAGTTTCCTAAAAGCCATCAATATATAGATTTACCTGCCCCTTTTATTTTTATTATCATTCTCAGAAGTGTCCTCTTCCACATATATCGTACATCCTTGATGGTTTGATGCAAGTGACACGAAACATCTCTGTTGAAAATGTTAACAAACGCGGAATTTGCAGCACAAACATCACACGCGCAACTCGATATGTTGCCGGTCGTCATCTGACGAAGACCGCCCGAGTCTGTAATCGATGCCGTTGATCTCCCGTTAACTTGAACCCCTATTTCTAATACCAAGGAATTATTCCCCCCTCTCCATCTGATTTTTTTTGAATTTATAATAAAAGCAACGTTCGATTTTTAAAATAAAAAAATGAAATTATTTAGCTCATGCACTAAAAAATCACGAAGTTTACACCTTCATCATTAAGGGGTTATATACAAAGTTGGAACTCAAAAAATCGAATGAAAATTATTGAATATTCACACACTTTTGAAAATTGCGAAATTTTATCCAGGTCGGAGAACTAGATTTCAAAATAAAACCGGTTCACAGTGCGCTGATTCTTTCGCGAATAAGGTGAACACAACAAAATTAAACGCAATTATATCGGAACTAAGTTTTTTGAAAAGTACCGTTGCGGTGAACGTGATTTCGCAAAAACTACTCATCCGATTTTCATTTTTTTTGAATTGTTTGTATTTACACTTATACTTGAACGGTTGCTTTTTCATCCAAAAATTATCAATTCTTTGCAATGATTTTTTGTTTAAAACTCCATTTTTTGATCAACATAATTTTTTTTTGAAGGAAATTCTTTTTTATTGGGAAACCGCTCCGTTCAAGTTTACCTTAATACATTTTTCTTAAATAATCAGTTTACTTTTTTGATTTCGATTGAGCGGTTCGGCTTGGAGACCGTTCATTGCAAACCTCTGCCAAAAAAATACGCTTCGGGGATGGGCCAGAACTCCGCCAATCTTGAATATTTTTTTTAATTCAGCTTGTGTTTTCGAACTTCGAGAGTACTACCACTACTAGGGTTCGTCGCGGTGCGGATATGGGCGGTAAATGGATTGTCCGCACCGCAACCGCAAAAAAATATCAAAACCGCACCGCTTACCGCAACCGCACTTTATTTACCGCACCGCAACGCGCGGTAATGCGGTAAATGCGGTAAATTTTTTATATTTTTAAAAATAGTGTTGAAAAATTGTACATTTGTGTAACCATATATAATAAAATGTGATTCTTATTCACTCGAAATTTAACTTTAAGAGACATCAGAATGTAAAGTTTATGAAAAAAATCAACTTATGCATTTTCTATTAATAAAATTCCGTTCATTTTGAGGCAAACATTATACATTCAAAAACGTTTTACTGCAGTAATAGGAAAACTTTTATTTTAGCAACCCTTCAGTTAATTGAAAAAAAAGTGGAATAAAAATGTAATAAGAAATAAAGTTGCATATTTCTTTGTTTAAATTTTCATATTTTCAATGTTTTTGACATATGAAAATGAAATGGATGATTTTCGCATTTACGTAGTAAAAACCACCTTTCATTCTTAAAGGAATTTCAACAAAAAAATTTAAAGTCGAAATACCAGTACTTATATATAGTAGCGCATATATTCCAACACAGTGAAATAAAAACATTGTATTTCATCAATAAGAACGACGCCATATTTGACAAAAAAATGCTCTATACATTACATCCAATCAGGAGTCCGGTCTCAACCGGTACAGAATTACTGAACATTAGAAAAACTGCTAAAAATGGCAAAAACTTCAATTAAAGTGGACAGGAGTCAAACGATGTGGTATTTGGCAAAAATAGTTTCAAAAAAGCTACAAAATAGTCTTAACCCTCCAGCACACGCGCCGTTGTATTTTGTGTAACACCTTCCGAAACTCTAGCGAAATCTTCTTTCAGCAACAGCGGCTGCTCATTCGGGAAACCATTCGCGCGGGTGCTGGAGGGTTAACTGAAACATTTTAGGACTTAATGTGGTAGAAAACTATCGTAAATTTGAATGGAAGTACGCGAAAAAAAGTTATGTAGCATAGTTTTTGAGAAAGAGTCCAATAAAGTTGACTGCATTGACTCACATTGAATTTACACAGCAATCAAAGAAGATAGAAATACGATGTTGATGAACGAGTGATAGAATAATCATCCTAATTTGGACCTCTCCTTATTTTGGACGATTTAATACATTTGTATCCTTTACTGTCAATTACTTCAAATTCGTTTGGTTTGATGAAAATAATTATATTCTTTGGGTTGTGTTTGAGTCCCAGCATAATTATTTTATCTCTAATTTCTTTAAATTAATCAAAATTCACAGGTGAAAAATTGATATCGGAAACGATTCATAATTCAACGATTTCCAACAGAAATCGGGAGAAGTGATGCACTTTTAAATTGGGTTTAAGAGTAAAAATTTATTGTTTTTAAATGATCTAATAATTTTGTCTCTATCTGGATCTTGCATTTTATGTATTTGAAATGGTTAGTTTGTGAAGTCTTACTTAGTATAAAATAACTAGTGTCCAAAATATGTCGTAAAAATAATAGCGTCAAAATATTTCGGACACAGCTAGATTTTCTTTCGTAATAGCAGTCCGTTTATCAATTTAGAATAACCAAAATTATCACTTTATCAATTTTTTTTTGCGGTGCGGTTGCGGTAAAACCGCGCGGTAAAAGCTCTTTCCCGCACCGCATCGGCGGGAAAAAATGTCTTACCGCACCGCAGATTTTGCGGTGCGGGTGCGGTAAATACCGCGCGGTTGCGGTAATTACCGCAACCGCGACGAACCCTAACCACCACTACTTTCGCTTTTTCGAATAAAATTTGCATTAAGCACTTTAAAAAAATCACGAACTTAGCTCACTTTTTCGCCACAACTTTGTATATAACCCCTTCATAGAGGTATATTTCAGTCCCTATGGTGGCTCAGCTTGTTGAACAAAGCCTATGTT
Organism: Topomyia yanbarensis; assembly: GCF_030247195.1. NCBI lineage: Eukaryota > Metazoa > Arthropoda > Insecta > Diptera > Culicidae > Topomyia > Topomyia yanbarensis. The sequence continues at coordinate 82,762,221 of NC_080670.1, read as the reverse complement.
AAGAGTTAGCATATTATGTACTAGACTACCGCCCCAATACCTCAACAGTAACAGTTCCAGGGGGTTCGTTTAGGGCGTATGTTTAAAAACAGGGCATTGCCATCACCAAACAAAATTCACATCAGATTTACAAACCATTTTGTAAGTTTCTATCACAGGGTGTCTACTATAAAGTAGCCTTGCTTTATTGGTATTATTGAAATATTTCATGAAGTATTCAGACTCCCATATGAATCTTTTACACCATCTTTCCAACATGATTCTAAATATTTAGAAAGTAAAAAATGGATCGAGATATTAAAATATTCAATTTGTTTATACTAATTTCCGAACTCTTAAGTTCAATAAAAAATCCAACTTTAATTTTAATTTCTTTCCATATATTGTAAAGTTTACGAGTTATCATTGTGGTTATTATGGTATATGTACAATTTATTGAATAATAAGCTTAACAAATAACAATTGACACACTTTTTTGTTAAAGGGTGTGAGAATTTTTTTTCGAAGAAATCGGATATTAATTTTTATGTGGAATGCACCCTTCATAGCAAAAAGCACCAATTTAGTACTTTTCGTTATGTTTGCATTCACGCCGCTCATTTTCCGGTCCACTTTACGTATAGTGGCGTTATAGTTTTCGTACCCCATCAATGTCGTTGCGCCCCCTCCAGGTTGTTGCGCCCTATCCAAGTCGTTGCGCCCCAGCTTTAAATTGGCGACTAACCAGCAAATATTCTACAACAACAGCGCTGATGCCATTCAGTTTCCTAACAAGACAACAAGGTGGAGGTGGTTCTGTAAGCGTATGGGGTTGCTTCTCGGCAAAAGGTGTTGGACCCTTGATCTTTTACGAAGATAGATTAAACGCAACCAGATATATTGACACGATTTCTGCCGATTTACCACGCTACCTTAACCCTTAAATGCATACTGTTGCCATTTGGCAACATACCGAATTTTGTGATATAATGCCTCAACGAGAGGTATACATCGTACCCAACCCGAAAAACTAGTAGCAAGGAAAACTGACATTCATGCATTTAAGGGTTAAGAATTCTTTCGGATATGATGAACATGATTGGTATTTTCAACAGAATAATGCACCTTGCCATAAAGCAAAAAATTCCATGCAATGGTTTGAAAATCAAGCAATTCCAGTTCTGGACTGGCCACCGACTTGCCCTGATTTGAGTCCGATTGCAAACATTTGGAAAGACATAGACTATCAGTTGCAGACTTATCACATATCAAACCGTATCCAACTTAAGGAGGCCATTATAGATATCTGGTCAACGTACTTAGTAGAACAATGTCAAAAATTGGGAAACTCAATCCCGAACCGCATAACCAGAATAATAAAAGCACGTGGAGGAAATATCACTATATACAAAAAAATTACATCAGAAAACTTAAAAGTGCCTATAATTATGACCATCTGATTTGTGAGATTTTTTTTTTTCAAATGAACTGTATTAATTGATTTCATTTGTAATATCCTTTGTATTCATTAATTTCAAGAATATGGCCAATAAACTTCACAAAACATGTTACTGCGTTTCCTTAAATTGAAAACCAAAAAGAAATAATCGATAAAAACTACGCTAGAGCATCGCTGTCTATAATATTGGCCAGTACTGTATATGGGCGCCAAAAATACTTCGAAAACACAAGATGAACATAAACGGAACATAACGTTAGTTAAATTTTACATCCGATGTTTGTAGTAATGGTTTTCCCTATTACGGGTTTAAAACATAGGAAAATTTTCACACTTGATTTTCCATCTTATAGTGTTTGTCAAAGTTATGAAACTGGAACATCCGATGACTCAACAGATTCTGCGGAAAACTGTTACGAGGATTTTGAAATATACATCGTTGATGAACTAGAAAAAATCGTGTAAATTTACGTCTCCTGACCCTGACATATACGAGCATAAAATGTCATAGTTTTACGTTTGATTGTAGTTTTACATGACGTTGAATTTCGTAAATCACTTAATTTTACTCCATATATAGCGTTTGTTCTAAATGGCTGTAAGTGTAATTTTATGTCATTGCGCATGTAAAGTATATGTTTCATGTAATATTAAGCGGAACACGGCTATGTTCCGTCATTTCGTGAATTACGGTTTGTTAAATTGTGTCATGTTTGCAATTACGTCACCGATAAAATTCATATTTTTTGGTGTGATATTCTGAAACATTAATTTTGAGAGCTGAATTTGATTCCTTGATCTTTGTAGAAAGGAGATACAACGAGTTTCGTTTGTTGTCAATCTCAAAACAACAATCGTTATAATGGAAAAACCGTGTTTGAATCAACCAATAAAAGTGAAAAAATAAATGGTAAGTTTGGAAAGCTTGAGGCTCCTATTTTATGGAATGATTTTTGTTTGGGTAAAAACACAGATATTTTCGAGACGCTTACCACTTTTGTGTGAAATGAGCATGCGGGGCTATTCGGACCCCCTATTCCGTCAACCACCGTTCAGCGGCTTGCGGCTGCACACACCATTGCACACGCCACAACAAAGAAAATACATGGGCCACCAATCGACAGCTGTGACTTACCAAATTAAGTTTTCGTAAAGCAATTTATTTTCTTCTGCTTCTTAAGGAGTGTCTCTTATAAATATTTCATATGTAATGGAATTATCCATTGTAAAAAAGATGGGCGGGTAATGTCAGAGACATAACCGGAGTGAAGTAGAATACACTTGAGGCTGTTAATGCGAATGCTACAATTTTGACTATATTCTGATAGGTTATATTAAAACCAGCCATTTCGTTATTTCTAATGGAAATACCGAAATATCGGTACACGTACATCGAAACCTAAAATATTCCAACATATTTATCCTCATATGATAACCCTGAAAAGAGCATTAAATGAGAGTGAATCAATTCATTTGGCAACAGTAGAGAATCGTATATACTTGTACCTATTTCCATTAGAAATACCGAAATAAATAATTTTAATAAAACCTTTCAGAAATTAGTAAAAATTGCAGCATTCGTATTAACAACTTAAAATGTATGCTACTTTATTTCGGTAATGTCGTTGACATTACCTACCCATCTTTCTAATCTAAAACAGAACAATTGTTTTGAAAACCTAATAATTGCATAACCTAAGACGATTTAAAGCTACACTTTTGTGAAATCTCAACAGAAAACAAAATTACGTGTTAGTCCAACGAGCTTTCTGTCCCGTTGTTGTTTTGAATCATTAAAATTTTGAACATTTTTCAAAGCGTTATGATAGCGATTACAGGGGGAAATGTTGGTTGAAGGATATTTAATAAATTCTCCCAATTAATGTTCTATAGCTAAACTATGATCATATTTCCTTAGGAGGCGCGTTTTACCCCATGTTTTCATAAATAATAATATGCTCGAACCTTAACCAAGCAGGTATCTTAGAGTGGAGTTTTCACAATAATGGAGCTTTTCACATTGCGTCATTTAGCCGGATACAATTAATCTGTTTTACGGACCGTTATTTAACTGAGTTTATAACATGATGAACAAACTAAACTAAAAAAACATGATGTTACTTTTTCTCAGTTTGCTCCGAGGAGCAAGTATTTTAAATTTCCCCTGGTAGTGCAAAAATGCTCTATAAACTCGTAAATAAACTTTCCGAAGTAACTCGAATCAAATCATGAACAGAAAATCATATTATCAGTATCCAATAAGCCAACACCATCTCCTTTACACAACGAAACAACCAGTACGCATTACGGCTTGCCGGAGGAAACAAACATACAGATAAATTCACCACGGTGTACACTGGCATGCTATTCTTCACTAGAGATAATTGTTGAATTTTTAAATTAAAATCGATAACCTGTAGTGTGATAAATTCAAGTTTTAACAAAGTTTTTTTTCAAATCCATGAAATGGGAACATAAATTAATGATGCTCACAAACAAAACCTTACATCTATCTTTAAATACCTGCTATCAAATCAAATGTTTGCAAGCACGATAGAAAAATAACAGGTCGTAAATCAAATTATTCGTAAACGAAGAAAGTATAACATATGTATCTTTATATATTCGGTGGTTTAATTAACATTTACTCTGAAATGGTCTATATTTGGGGTCCTAAAAAGAACGATTTTAAGGGAATCATTCAAATTAACTGTTTTGTATGTGTGGTCCTGAAAAGAACCATTGGTGGAATCCTGAAAAGGACTATTTGTGGGATACACAAACACGCGTGCTATGGAATGAAAATACTAAACTAAGGGCTTTTGGTTTAACAAAAATAACATGCAGAATGAAACAATTAGTCAGCTGCAAAAAAAGGTTTCACCATCTCTTCCAGCCGCACGTTACTTACATCAGATAAATATTTCGAAATGAAAAGAAACAACCTTTCACTTCATTCGTTATCGAGCACTCAGTCGAGATAGAAGTCTTTTGTCATCGGTCCGTACACTCTATAGCGACAAATAGTGTTAATCCGCGTTCAAGGTTATTTGCACACTCTGCGCCTAGTTGAGGTTTCAGTATTTTTTCCCTTCTTTTGTGTTTCTGTTTCTGAGTACCGTTAGCCGGTCAGTGAAGTGAAATAGTGTTCTTCTAGTAAGCCGCCTGGATACCGTTACATATACAAGCTAAGTATTAGTTTTCGCTTCCCCTTCTTGGTTGTCTTAATAACGTGCACTGGGCAATAGGCCCGTGCAAAAATGACTTCCCCTGACTGCGGTTCATCTCAAGGTGAGATGGACGTCGAAATAAAATCGGCTCCCCGGCTCAAGGTATATCCGAGCTCGGCCACCGGGCCATTTGTGATCTTCTTTCGGACCAAAGAAAAAAAGTGTTTGAATCTGTTGCAGATTTCTCGAGTTCTGACGGATCGGTATTCGGCCGTGACAGAAATATCGAAAATTCGGCCTGATAAGCTTCGGGTGGTGGTTAACAGTTCGACTCAGGCAAACGATATTGCTGGCTACGAGCCCTTTACGAGGGAGTACAGGGTGTATATTCCAGCTAGCAGGGTTGAAGTCAGTGGGGTCGTTTCCGATTCGAGTCTGAATTGCGAGGACCTGCTAAAATATGGGACTGGCTGTTTCAAAGACCCCATGCTTAAGCCAGTGAAGATACTGGAATGCAAACGTTTGCATTCAGCATCAGTCGCAGCTGACGGCAAGAAAATATACGTCAACTCAGACTCCCATTGTAGCAATAAATCCCGCTGTGGGAAATGCGGTGGGAATCATGCGGATGATTCCTGTGGTAGAGATGTCGAAAAGTGCCTCTACTGTGGGGGAAACCCACATGATCTCCCTTCATGTTCCGCGTACAAACAGCGCGAGGAAAATCTTAAGCGTTCCCTTCAGAGACGCTCTGAGCGATCTTTTGCAGAAATGCTTAAGATAGCTACGCCACCTGTCTCTACGAACATTTTTACCAACTTGTCTACTGACGAAGGCGACTGTGATGAACCCCAGGAGGGAACATCTTCTGCTGTGCCTAGAAGTAGTAGAAAAAGGAAGAACATTTCCTCTTCCAAGCTTCGTCGTAAAGGCCAGAAGGTGTCTCTTCATGGTCCCCCTAAAATAACTACTCAAGGAAGTACTGGTGCAAAACCGAAGCAAGTCGCTCCCGGTCTCAGTAACCTGAGCTCAGAAAAGGAGTTCCCAGCACTTCCAGGAACATCAAAAACCCCAAGTGTTCCCATATCTCAGCCAGAGAAAGAAAACAGTGCTGGCTTAATAAATTTCTCTGACATTGTGGACCGGATTCTTACAGCTTTAAATATTTCTGACCCCCTTAAAAGCATCTTGATAAGCATTCTCCCCGCGGTAAAAACATTCTTGATGCAGTTCACTGCGAAATGGCCCCTCCTTTCAGCGATTGTATCCTTCGATGGCTAATTCATCGAACGAGGTCAAGGATTTAATCACTGTTCTACAGTGGAATTGCAGAAGCATTATTCCGAAAATAGATTCGTTTAAAATCTTACTAAATAATTTGAAATGCGATGCATTTGCCCTATGCGAGACATGGCTCACTTCAGAAATAACCCTACACTTCCACGATTTTAACATTATTCGCTTGGATCGAGAAGACTCTTACGGAGGAGTACTTTTGGGGATCAAAAAGTGCTATTCTTTCAATCGGATCGACCTCCCCTCGACACCAGGCATTGAAGTTGTCGCTTGCCAAACCAGAATTAAAGGCAAAGACCTTTGCATTGCTTCCACCTACATCCCCCCTAGAGCCTCAGTTAGCCACCGACGGCTTTGCGATATTGCGGAACTCCTCCCCGCACCGAGGCTAGTTTTAGGTGACTTCAACTCCCACGGCACGGCATGGGGTTGCTTTCATGACGATAATCGATCTACCCTACTCCATGAGCTTTGCGACAACTTCAATATGACCATTTTGAATACGGGTGAAATGACACGGATTCCTGCCCCTCCAGCGCGTCCGAGCGCCTTAGACATGTCCCTCTGCTCGACATCGCTGCGGTTAGATTGCATGTGGAAGGTAGTCTCTGATCCCCACGGCAGCGACCATCTGCCAATCGTAATTAATATTGCTAACGGTTCTGGGCCACCGAATACAATCAGTGTTTCGTATGACCTCACACGAAATATTGATTGGAAGAGCTACGCGTCCGCGATATCCGAAAAAGTAGAATCGACACAAGAGCTTCCTCCGGAGGAAGAGTACGGGTTCCTGGCTGGCTTGATTCTCGATACCGCGATTCAAGCTCAGACTAAACGCGTACCAGACGCGAATTCACGCGGGCGTCCTCCCAATCCATGGTGGGACAAAGAGTGCTCAGACGTGTACGCGGAGAAGGCCGCTGCGTATAAGACCTTCCGGGACGACGGGCTGCCAGCTAGCTACCGACAGTACGCGATGGCGGAAACGCGCATGAAGAGTTTGATAAAAGCCAAAAAACGTAGCTACTGGCGCCGGTTCGTCGACGGACTAACGAGAGAAACATCGATGAGCACTCTTTGGAGTACGGCCCGGCGCTTACGAAACCGAAACAGTACCAATGAGAGCGTGGAATATTCAAACCGTTGGATATTCGATTTTGCCAAGAAGGTTTGTCCGGATTCCGCCCCGGCACAGAAGATCTACCGCGCCGCGTCCCCTCACAATAACGCGAACGAAACACCGTTTTCGATGGTGGAGTTCTCACTTGCTCTCTTATCATGTAACAATAAAGCCCCAGGGCCAGACAGAATCAAATTTAACTTGTTAAAGAATCTGCCAGACTCTGCCAAAAGACGCTTGTTGAATTTATTTAATAAGTTTCTTGAGGGTAATATTGTCCCTCATGACTGGAGGCAAGTGAAGGTCATTGCCATTCAAAAACCAGGAAAACCAGCCTCCGACCACAACTCGTATCGACCGATTGCGATGCTGTCCTGTATCCGAAAGTTGTTCGAGAAAATGATCTTGTTTCGCCTCTATAATTGGGTTGAAGCAAATGGCTTACTGTCAGATACACAATTTGGTTTCCGCAAAGGCAAAGGGACGAACGATTGTCTTGCGTTGCTCTCAACAGAAATTCAAATGGCTTATGCTAGCAAAGAGCAGATGGCATCAGTTTTCCTAAATATAAAGTGGGCTTTTGACTCAGTTTCTATCAAAATTCTTTCTGAGAAGCTGCACCAGCATGGTCTTTCACCGACTCTAAACAACTTTTTGCTAAACTTGCTGTCTGAAAAACATATGCATTTTTCGCATGGTGATTTATCGACATCACGAATTAGCTACATGGGTCTTCCCCAGGGCTCATGTCTAAGCCCCCTTCTCTATAACTTTTACGTGAATGACATTGACGAATGTCTTGTCAATTCCTGCACGCTAAGGCAGCTTGCAGATGACGGTGTGGTCTCTATTACAGGTCCCAAAGCCGTCGATCTGCAAGGACCATTGCAAAATACCTTGGACAATTTGTCTACTTGGGCCCTCCAGCTAGGTATCGAATTCTCCACGGAGAAAACTGAGCTAGTCGTATTTTCAAGGAAGCGTGAACCAGCGCAACTACAGCTTCAATTAATGGGTCAAACTATTGCTCAGGTTTCAACTTTCAAATATCTCGGGGTCTGGTTCGACTCTAAAGGAACCTGGGGATGTCACATTAGGTATCTGAAACAGAAGTGCCAGCAAAGGATCAACTTTCTCCGTACAAAAACCGGAACATGGTGGGGTGCCCACCCAGGAGACCTGATCAGGCTGTACCAAACAACAATATTGTCGGTGATGGAGTACGCGAGTTTCTGTTTCCGCTCCGCTGCGAACATACATTTCATCAAACTAGAGCGAATCCAATATTGTTGTTTGCGTATTGCTTTGGGTTGCATGCACTCGACACATACGATGAGTTTAGATGTGCTGGCGGGCGTCCTTCCGCTGAAAAATCGATTTTGGGAACTCTCATATCGATTGCTCATCCGATGCGATATCTTGAACCCGTTAGTAATTGCAAATTTCGAAAGGCTTGTCGAGCTCAATTCTCAAACCCGATTTATGTCCTTGTACTTCGATTACATGGCACAAAATATCAATCCTTCTTCATACTATCCCAACCGTGTCAATCTCTTTCATGCTTCTGATTCAACTGTATTCTTCGACACATCCATGAAAGACGAGATTCGTGGAATCCCGGATCACATACGTCCGCAAGTGATCCCAAGCATCTTTCATAGTAAATTTCGAGAAGTCGACTGCAACAAGATGTTTTACACCGACGGGTCAAGCCTCGACGGCTCCACTGGCTTCGGTATATTCAATCGAAACCTCACCGCCTCATTCAAACTCAATGATCCTGCTTCAGTTTACGTCGCAGAACTTGCTGCTATTCAGTATGCCCTTGGGATCATTGATACTTTGCCCACCGATCATTACTTTATTGTCTCGGATAGCCTCAGCTCAATCGAGGCTCTCCGTTCAATGAAACCTAGAAAGCACATTCCATATTTTCTGGGGAAAATCTGGGACCGCCTGCGTGCTTTGTCTGTAAGATCGTACAAGATTACCTTAGTTTGGGTTCCCTTGCATTGCTCCATTCCAGGTAATGAAGAAGCGGACTCTTTAGCTAAGGCGGGCGCTTTACAAGGTGACATATATGAAAGACCAATTAGCTTCAGCGAATTTTTCAGTATCACTCATCAGAGAACCCTCGAAAGTTGGCAAACTTCATGGAGCAATGGTGAACTGGGAAGGTGGCTACATTCGATAATCCCTAAGGTATCGACAAAACCTTGGTTCAGGGGGATGGATGTGGGTCGGGATTTCATTCGCGTGATGTCTCGGCTCATGTCCAATCACTACACGCTGGACGCACATCTCCGGCGTATTGGGCTCGTGGATAGCGGTATCTGCGCTTGTGGCAACGGTTATTACGAAATCGAACATGTTGTCTGGGCATGCGCCGAGTACTGTTCTGCCAGATCTCAACTATTCTATTCCCTTCGGGCCCGAGGAAGATCACCCAATGTCCCGGTTCGAGACGTACTAGCAAGCCGCGATATTCTCTACATGTCCCTTATATACACGTTCCTCAAAACCATCAATATCCAAATTTAAATGCCCCTATCTTTTCTCTTATCATTCCCAGAAGTGCCCTCTTCCGCCTACCGTACCCCAACGATGGTTTGATACGACTCCAAGACGAGACAAAACATCTGTCGAATGAACCAACAACACGAGATCTACAGTACAATATCACACGCGCAACGCGGTGTGTTTCCGATCCGTATTTGAGCCGTACTACGAAATCGTCTGGAGGAACCCCTGCTGGCTCGAGGAAAACCGCCCGACGTCCCAATACTTGATACATCCGTTCGAATCTGTAATCCTGGCCGTTGATTCCTGATGCCGGAAACTGAAAGTTTATATCCCCCCCCCCCCCCGTTTAGCCTTGTCCACCCTCTCTCCCATGTCTCTGATACACAGATGTATGACTTCACCCCTCCTCCCCTTGAATATCTTCCCAAAACTTATGTGCCCCCCTATCTTCTAGTGTTAGTTGATCAATCCGTTCGAATCTGTAATCCTGGCCGTTAATTCCTGATGCCGGAAACTGAAAGTTTATATCTCACCCCCCCCCCCCCCCTTCAGCCTTGTCCACCCACCCTCCCATGTCTCTGATACACAGATGTATGACTTCACCCCCTTCTCCCCTTGAATATCTTCCCAAAATTTATGTGCCCCCCTATCTTCTAGTTTTAGTTGAACAATATTTAATCTCGTTAAGAAATGCACAACAGTACCACTACTTTAAAATAGCCCTAATTAATTCCCCTTAATCTTGAACCACTCTTTCTAGTTATCTCTAGTTAATAAGCTTGTAAAATGTTCCGCTTAGTTAATAATTAATTTCTCCTACAATCTCCCTTCTAAAAATCATAAAGTGAATTACTATACAAAGAACACACAAAATGACCCGTCCCCCAAATCTTACGAATATTATATTATACCCTCTTTTATATGTATAAGTTAGCTGTAAAGTTTTTTTTTTAGTTTCATTATATAAAACAATATAATATTGAAATGTGTAACCCCCTAGTTTTAAGAAATTCAAAATGTAAAACAATGAAAAAATGGCACCTTTAAGCTAACGCATACGTGCCTTATCAAATAAACAAATTGAAAAAAAAACCTTTCACTTCAGCATCTAATATGAAATACTGATAGCTTGAAACGTGACAACGGCTTTTATCACTTTCGCACTGATGATGGAAGGACTGCCTTCATGCAGAATAACGAAAAATATTTGCGGATTCTTTTTAGGCTGTGAACCATTTGGTGAAATTTTTAACTTTTAGTTAAAATCTGACACTTCGAAAGTTGTTTGCAAAATAACCCTACTCTGGAGCATGGTTAATATTGACAGAGCGATAGTTAAATTTGACAGCTCGATGGTTAAAATGGAAGGACTGCCTTCATGCAGAATAACGAAAAATATTTGCGGATTCTTTTTAGGCTGTGAACCATTTGGTGAAATTTTTAACTTTTAGTTAAAATCTGACACTTCGAAAGTTGTTTGCAAAATAACCCTACTCTGGAGCATGGTTAATATTGACAGAGCGATAGTTAAATTTGACAGCTCGATGGTTAAAATGTTGCCCATGATGCAGAATAAAATGGTGGAAACATTTTCTGTACCTAATTGAGCTTGTCAATATTTTTCAATACAAAATTAAGGGATAAAGATGGAAACGATAACGTGTTGTGTTAAGATTTGTTTGGGTTATTTCATGATGTGGATGTTTACTTTTCGAGGCTATGACTGTCATACTTAATGTAATAAGAAAAAAACTAATTTTCAAAATATCGACAAATGTTCACACCTCCACCATCTTGTGGTTATCGCAGCTGTCAATTCTAAATAACTATCCATATGTCAACTTTTGAAATGGTTCGCTCTCTCGGTTAAATTTTTCCATTCAAGAGAAAATAACTTTCGAAATTTTAACTAAAGGTTAAAAAAAATCGCCAAATGGTTCACAACCTTAGTACGGCTTTCGCTAGCTGGCAGTGTTGCCACATCCTCCAATTTTCTGAAACACTGCAAAATTTTGGATTATGTTTCCGAAAGACTATTTTTATTAAATCACAGGTTTTCGCTAATTTCCACCTGGAAATGAACTTTAAGTAGCTGCACATTTTTGTATTGTTTCGGAAGGATAAATTTAAACAAATAACAGATTGTTGCAAATTTCAGATTGTCAATATACGCGCAAGCAACAAATAACGAATATAAACTGCGCAATTGGATTATCGTTGTCATTGATTGGAAATATTCCAATTTGTTCTTTATTGTTTGTTATTGTTATACCCTTAAAAGGGCTTATAATTTTTAAATAATAACATGCAGAATGGAACAATTAGCTTCTACTGAGGTTTGCCAACTCTTCCAGCCGCGCGCTATTTACATCGGATCACCCCCAGCGGTAGCAGTGATCAAATGCAGCACTCATCGCAGCGCATTGTCGACATGCATGATTGCTACTGCTGTTCTTCACGGCCTGACGTTTGACGGGAGAATGAAGTCGCTCGCGGAATGATATTCTTTAACCCTTGTGAAGGCAAGCTAAAATCCTAACATTAAAGGGCAAGCCGGGCCTCTCAGGCCCGTCTAAATTCAAGCTCCTTTTTGCCGTCCTCATATAGAAAGGTTATGCAATCGGTCGAAATTTCGACTTTTTAACCGAGACCCGCAGGGCCAAATATCTTATACCATTCGACTCAGTTCGTCGAGATCGTAAAATGTCTGTATGTGTGTGTGTATGTATGGATGTATGTATGTGGCAAGCAATCTCACCAATTTTTCTCTGAGGTGGTTGGACCGATTTGTACAAATTTAGTCTCAAATGAAAAGTGCAGCCTTCACATCGGTCGCTATTGATTTTTTTTATTGATCCAACTTTCGGTTCTGGAGTTACGTGTTGAAGAGTACAATCACACAGTAAATTTCCATAGAAACTGATATCACTATGATGTCCAAATGATGCAATATATATTAAAATATGTGCAACATTACTTGGCTTTGCATGTTTAGATCATTAATGACCAACCGAAGGCACTTCGACCACATTGGCCAGCTATGGCGGTTCTTGATGCCCCGGGGGAACTTACCAAGCTCCTAAGATAATGTCATACCTATTTCTCAGCGAATTCTTTACCGATTTTTACAAACTTGGTTTCAAATGAAAGGTACAGCATCCCATTGGCTGCTGTTGAATTTCTAATTGATCCGACTTCCGGTTCCGGAATTACAGGATGATGAGTACGAACACGCAGCAAATCCCGATTTCAGCGTATAAGGCGATGGATGTAAAAAGGTCAATTTTTTTTTCCAAAAGGTGAGTACTCGGAAGATCACGTCGACTGTCGATTGGTTCTGAGCTCCATTTCGTTTGAACACGACCAATAAATATTTCTGGATTGCTATTAATTTCTTCTGATGCACAACCGGAGTACGTATTTATATTTTTCTGCATCAGATTCATCGTCGGAAGCAATATCATTCACATCTTCTTCCTCGCTTTGCAAATCAGTTTCGAAATCGTCTGCTGTTGAATTTGCTCGAATTTCTTCCATTATTTTAGATTCTTTGAGACGATTGAAAACATGGGCATATCGTCTTATAGCCATTTCAATTTTTGTTGCTTTTAGATCCTACAAGTTGAATAATTACGACAACTATAACACAAAGAATAGACAACAAAAATGGACAATAACGACAGAGTGAGGTTATGTTGTATCCAAATAATTGTCAAGTAGACCACAGTGGGTGAAATAAAAGTATTTACCCAAAAAATATGACACACGTCATTATCGTATGCTATTTTTACATTTCTTATAAAAGAAATGTATAGAATTCGCTCAAACTTTCAAGATTTTCTTCTTATAAAAAAGGTAAAAAGATAAAATCAAACAAAACATGAAAAAAATTCCTGCTAATATGAAGATGAACTCATCAAAATGTTTTTTTCAGATAAATATTAATGTATAAAACCCGTGGTATTCCTAGTAAATATTGCATGCACACCGGGCCTGCTAGGCCCGGCTTGCCTTTTTGTGCATGTAAAAAATTCAAACATAGCTGCGCATCACTCCATAGATGAAAATTTCACAATTCTTTATTTTTGTTATAGATTTCAAAGCTACTTATCAAAATTTCCATGCCCAAGCTTATACTGCATACACATTTTTTTGTAACTAAAAAATTGTAACGTGCCAGGCCTCTGAGACCCGGTTGCCTTTTTGAGGGTTAAATAGTCGATGGTGACGTCATTCATAGAAACGTAGTGTGCTGGGTGCTCAAATCTGTCGTACGAGACGCTATAGGCACGATGTTACTTGTCTGGCAAAAGAGTAACAACTGATTCAAACAGGCACGCGGCACATTTATTTATAACTTTTCGTGTTCGTTTGAATTACTAACCTGCTCCCTATTGACGGCTCTGCCGGGGATAGATTGAATGATGTATGGGAGTTTTCACGTTTTCGAGATCTGTTCATTTTCGCTTGTTTTTCAATAGTGTGATATTGAAATACAAAAATTGTCACGTTATTTCATGATTATCAGCGTCTGGCGGCAGTCATGGTATTTATTACCTACCATCGAAGAATGTGAGCTGACATGAAACGCAGCAGCTGTTACGCTTACAACGTCAGAACACAAACTAAAGAATTTTTCTTGTGTTCTCTTTTTATACGCGTCGCAGTTCATTCAATGAAAAAGAGGCAGTCCCAGCAACGCTTGCTTTTTAAGCGAACTGTACCAACCAATCATGGATCAGATAATTACTACTTTCATAAAATCCATTATTTCCGCTATTTTTAGTAATTGTACATACTGCCGAATTGGATACAAAATTGTTGTACATATTTCCAATCAGATAGAGGAATAATCTTATTTTTTCATTCAGTACAAAGGCAGATATTCACGTTTAAATAATCGGGTAAAATTCTGGCAGAAAATTTTGAAACGGGACCCCTATATTGAAACGTTAGAAGTATTCTTCTTCACAAATTAAAGAAAAATGACGGCCTGAATTGACCCGTAGGGAGGTCCGAATTACCCCTACATTGTAAAAGGATGGAAAAACGTAGAAGTTTGTAAATCGTCGCCTAGCGCTGCCATTGAGTAGTGAAAATGAAGTTTTTATTGCACCAAAATGTAGCTGAGATTTCAAACTAACAATTGGGACCTTTGACTAGTATTTCTTTCACATCTATCCACCTAAAAAGGCGATTTGCTTAAGTAGGTCCGAATAGCCCCGGGTTCCCCTATCAAAAAAATTCGAATATGTATTTCAGTTAAACCAGAAAGACTTGCATTTAGGTACGGACGTTTTAAACTCTTTGAGCTACTATTTCTATTTATACTCAACTTCGTTTTGTTTTATCACAAAATAGTATAATCCATGAAGCTCAAACCATTAAGATAATGTTTTCCATACTTGCGACATACGAATGATTCATCAATATCAGCCGAATAGAATGTGCAGTCATTACTATGTCTCATTTACGATGAAGCTCAATTTCATTCATTTTGAATTATTAGTGAAATCATTATCGCAAAATCAAATGAATTGATGATAAGTTCAAAACTGACAGAGTAGTATGATGAATTTGTACTGGTACCCATGTTCAAACGGGCATTTTGTTATCATTCGAACTAGTGATAATTTTTTTATCAACAGCAAGCGATATAAAAAGGTGGATTGTCTTATGTTATTTTGACAGTCAGTATCAGTATATCAAATCTAGAAGGTTAGTTACCGTTAAACGATTCAGAAGATGGTATATGTGGTGAGCTTGTTTCTAATAATCTTGATGTCGACAAGTATTCAGTCGAGCCCGATATCTGTATCTGAAGGTGCAGTACCGGTGACCGGTTTGCCGCCAGAAGTAGTTAATAACCCTAGAGCCGACATAAATATCAGTGCCGATACCATTCACTCGTTATGGGTGATCGTGGCAGAAGTTGTCAACATTAATAACAATGGAACAATCGATGCAGAAAATCCAATAACATCAACTCCGTTACCTCCCCCGACAACAACTCTGCAGCCCGGACAGACTACAACTACGACTACTCTGTCTCCAGGGCAGACCACAACTACAACCACTCCGCAACCAGGGCAGACTACAACTACAACTACAACTGGAGGACCTATTCTCACACCACCACCAATTGGAAAAAAGTAAACTAAAAAACCACGATTCTCAATGCTGAACCTACTGTTATTTTGGGGTTGATTAAAAAAGTAACAATAAACAAAAGTATTGATGCGAATTTATTAGTAGCGATTATCTACTTCCCGGATTGGCGTTCAACGTTTGAATGGAAATTAGTATAGGAAACACTATTTTTTGGCTCTCCGCTCATTCATGTCCCTATTTCGCTCAATTCGAAAAACTATTGCTATGTAAAGGTTTTTCAGAATGTGGTTAACAACTTTGCCGAAAACAGTAACTTGCTAGGATGTTTTCTAAAAATTTCTGTTACTACTTTAAGATAGTATTCTTTATTGAATTTATATTAGGATTTTAAAATAGTAGGTACAAATTAATCGCAGAAATGAATTGTTTCTATCGATGTTGCTTCCGCATCTTCATCGCGACGAAGCACTGTAAAAATGAATCAGCCTCAATTGTCCAATATCGTTTTTCACACTTCTTACAAAGAAAATATATAAAATTCGCTCAAACCTTGAAAACCTCTTCCGATGCCCGAGGGGCCGAGTTTCATATACCAATCGACTTAGCTCGACAAATTGGGATAATATCTGTATATGTGTGTGTTTTAATAGTAAGGTATAAAAAGCTTTAAAAGCCGGGCCTGTAGTGTATTGGCACTGTGTGGGATTTACTCCTTACTTTTTTAGCCCTTCTTCCCGACGGAACTACATCAAGGTATTACTTCGTGGAAGGCGAGGCTGGTTGCGCTTTCGTCGCACCTTTTCCTTCTGCTCTATCTCGGAGCCTCGCTTAGTCCATGAAGTTGATCGACCTATGAGCTTTGATTTAATTCTCGACTCTTTTCTCTCTTCTTGTCTCCATCTATTACGTTGCCAATTAAATCCCAGTGAGCCGTTTAATGTATGGAAACACAGACGTGCGAATACGCCTCTTGTAGTTCTAAATCAGAAGGAGTACACAGAGGCAGAAGAGAATAAAAGATTCTGAAAACCTTTAAAACTGCTAAAATTGTTTTGTTTCAGTGTTTTATCAATGTACAAAAAGTTTCATCCATTTTAACACGTTGGAATATTGAACAATTAAAAAATGTTGCGAATCTTAGCTTAAAATAATTTGAAATAATTGCCAACTAGTTTCACAAAAATTGTATTAAAAATAAACAAACTCTTAAAACTAAATTTAGGATATCCCAATCTAAAGGAAAACAAAAACTCGCTTGTAATTTATTACTCTTGCTCAAATCTGAGATTTATTTGTTTTATAAAAAATGGACACTTTACGAAGCTTCGTAAAAATCAGGTAAAGTCAAATTTCAGTTTTTTGTAGTTTTTGTACCCAAAAACCGAACATTATACTCAAAAGTATAACAAATTAGTTATTTATAAGTTTAGAGTAAAAACCATTTCAAATTAAAATGATTCGGTAGATTATTCTGGTTTAATAAGCGATCTACGAAAAAAGTTTCGAGTGATCAACGTCACCCCGATGATCAAAGTCACCCCGGTTTACCGTATGTGGGTCGTCGCAACGTCGGTTTTGGAAAAAAACCATTCAAAACTCAGACAGAACGGTAAAAAGAGCCATTGTACTGTCAAGTGAGACCACTCATGTATTCGGGAGTAAAAGGTGGCGTATTAGTGGTTCGCCACCATGCCCATTTGAGAAAAAAAACCATACTCTCATAAATGAGCAGAGCGACAAAAATATTCGATGTGTCGTCAAGTGGAATCATTCACTAATACGGACATCCAAACAGGAGCTGAATTAATCCCTTCGAAATTCGAAGTTGCGCAAGAATAGGAATGCTAGGCGACTCGCTGGTTGTACACGTATCGAAGCAGCAGAGTTCACAACCCGCAAATGAAGCTGCGCATCACGCCTGACGATCGGGGGTGAAAGTGATCGCGTGTTCTGCCGAGCCACCATTTGTAGCCGAAAGAGGGCTATACATTGGAAACAGCACCCGAAGGGAAAACGCCCGAGCAAGTCCCTAGGACTATATAAGCCCCTGTTCAACATGGCTTAACTCTCTTATTTCCGTGAAAGCCACACAGTGATACAAATTCGACAATTTTATAAAAATATATACTTATCTTAGCTGTTTGTTTCTGGAAGCCGTTACAATTCCCGGAACTTTATAAATCGGCACAGTTATCCGTCGTAAGTTCGAAGTGACAATATTTGCACATAGTTTGAGTACATAAAGTGACTCTCGGTGCTGGAAAATCTGGACCTCCCGTCAGCCAAAATTAAGGCCAGATTCTTCACAAGAAAAGTGGCAGTGGCTCAGAAGTGTCGAACGGTCGTCCGTCAACATACGACCACACTAATCCGAGTGAAGCTAACGGAAGGCCGGAGGAAGTTCCCGGCGGAAGAGCTGAACGAGCAAGCCACTCGGTAAGACAGCCACGAAAACCGGTGGCCATCGGCAGGCGGGACACGCGGACAGCATCAGCAGCAGCAACACGTGGAAGCAGCCATCATCGACGAATCAACGCAGTGACCAGTGAGTGAAGGGGTTATATACAAAGTTGGAATTCAAAAAATCGAAAAAAAAATTATTGAATATTCTGAAAGTACATACTTTTGAAATTTCATCCAGATCGGAGAACTAGATTTCAAACTACAGCCGTTCGCAGCGCGCTGGTTCTTCCGCGTATGAAGTTAACACAAAACTTGAAACGCAATTATCTTGGAACTAAGTTGTTTGAAAACTGCCGTTGCGGTGAACGTGATATCGCAAAAACTATTCATCCGATTTTCATATTTTTTTTGAATTGTTTGTATTTACATTCTCGTGTACTTGAACGGTTACTTCAATATTTTTTTAATTCGATTTGTTTTTTCGAACTTCGATAGCACTACCAACGAGTCGCCATGAAGCACTTTAAAAAAAAATCACGAACTTAGCTCACTTTTTCGCCACAACTTTGTATATAACCCCTGAACTGTTATGTGTCCAACAAAAAAAACACCTTTAACAGGCCAACATGGGTACCCGGGTACCCACAAATTGAAACGCTCATAGCTATGGCTTCCTTTATCCGATTTGGACACTTTTAGTTTTTTTGGATTCAGGAACTCGTCCACTTTTTAATTTATAAAGTTGAACCGGATGAATGGATCTGTTGCTTGGTAGTCCGGATTTCCGGGGTAATGTTCCAGTACTAGGGTATGATTTGTAAATTTTATGAATGTCCTAGCAATATGAGTATCAAAACTCTTCAAATGGTCTCGGAAGTCTGTTATTTATTGTTACGGGACCCTTTGGCAATTTAAAAAAATGGAATTTAAAATGGAATTGGAATGGAATGGCCACTCATGGCCCCACGGGAACCTGCTCCGGAATGTCCGTTCCGGGGTCAAATCACCAAATGGTTCCAAAATCACGAGATACAGCCTACTGATGCAATTCCAAGAATTTTGATACTCATATTGCTAGTATTCCATTGAAGTACACAAATAGTATCCCAGTACTGGAACCTGCTTTCGGAAATCCGGATTCCCGGGAACCGAATGAAGTAACCCGATCCATTTATACCAAGTCCAAAAGCGGTTGAGTTCCTGAATCCAAAACACCCAAAAGCATCAAAATCGATTGGAACCTTAGTTATTGGCATTGTAGAGGTTGTGGTTTCAAGGAATTTGATACCCAGAATTGTCCCTATTGTATAAAAAACGGACAACGTACGGCCGAAAATCGCCGGTCGTCAACGATGTCCGCGTAAATTCTACTCTTGCTGATTATTGGTAACCTACTATCGATGCAATGTATATTCCAAAAGAACCACAAATTTTAGTAATTTCATTTTCAAACCCCAACAACAATCGGCCTTATGCTCAAATAAAACTGTACGAGCTAAACATGAAGGCGTTACTAGACTCAATTTAAAAAATAGAAAGCAAAGGGCACATAAAATTTACAAGAAAGAACATAGTATTACAAATCGGCAAAACTATCTGGATATTTGCTCCCAACTCGATATAGCCATTAACACTGCACATGAAGAATATAATCGTAAAATCGAGACTGAAATCAAAACCTGTCCAAAGAATTTCTTCAATTACGTGAAAACGAAATTGAAAAGTGGCAACTTTCCATCCCAAATGCAAATTTGCAATTTATTCGGAAAATTCTTTCAAGAAGTCTATACTTCATATTCCGAAACAGACCACGACCACGACTACTTTTCATTTATACCTGAATTTTCAAATGACATTTCCGTCCACGAACTATCTGAACACGAAATTACCACTGCACTAAAAAACTTAGACGCATCAAAAGGACCTGGACCGGACGGAATAGCACCAATATTTTAAAAAAATCTAGCAGAAGAATTCACTCTACCATTACTACATATTTTCACCATGTCACTGAAAAATGGAACATTCCCAGAAATATGGAAATCATCCTTTTTAGTACCAATTTTTAAATCAGGCGCTAAATCGGACGTCCGAAACCATCGTGGGATTGCCATTATATCATGCATTCCAAAATTATTCGAAAAACTAGTAAATGACAAAATATTTCAGCAAATCAAAAATCAAATAACAAGCAAGCAGCATGGCTTTTATAAAGGCCGCTCAACAACATCAAACCTTTTAGAATTTGTAACATTTACTGTAAATGCAATGGACAATAGCAACCATGTGGAAACACTCTACACCGACTTTAGTAAAGCATTCGACCGTATTGACATACCTTTATTACTCTTCAAACTGCAAAAATATGGCAGAGAAAATAAACTATTGAAATGGCTCGAATCATATTTAACGAAACGTCAACAAACAATTCGCTTTCAGAATATACTCTCGGAACCAATTTCTGTCACCTCTGGCGTACCCCAGGGTTCCCACTTAGGCCCTCTTTTTTATTTTGTACATAAATGACATTACCTTTATACTCAAACATCTTAAAGTGCTTATATATGCAGATGACATGAAACTTTTCATGGAAATAAGAAATGTCAAAGACACTGAAATATTCCATAAAGAAATAAATATATTTCACACGTGGTGTAGCAAAAGTCTACTCCAACTTAATGTAAAGAAATGCAACTCAATAACCTTCAGCAGAAAAATTTCAAATGTTCCCATAGACATACACTTAGGCAACCAACTTGTAGAAAAATGCAAAATTGTACGAGATTTAGGCGTAATCTTAGACTCCAAGCTCACATTTGTTGAACATTATAATACAATAATAAATAAAGCAAATAGTATGCTGGGCTTTATTAAACGTTTCACCTACAATTTTGAACACCCTTACACAATAAAATCATTATGCAATACATATGTCAGGCCAATTTTGGAATATTGCAGCATAGTATGGAACCCATACACTGTCCTATACGAAGAACGCATCGAATCAGTCCAAAAACAATTTATTTTGTACGCACTTCGTAAACTAAACTGGACGACATTTCCTCTTCCATCGTATAAATATATAAACACTCAAAGAATGCCGCGAATTTGCCATGCTTTGCTTTATCAACGACATTATTTCTCAACGTGTACAATCCGCATCATTACTCTCGCAAATAAAATTTTATGTAGGGTAAAGTGCCAATTTTCACCATACTAAGCAAGGTGCCTCACTAATTCGTTAATTTCTCGCCCTACAAACGATGAAATGCGTGAAAATTGACATCAACAGCTTTGCTTCGTTGTTAAGAACCAATATAATAACACAAATGCGCTGAAAACAGTTAAATTTTTGTGCTTAAGGCCATCGTCTAAAATGGGTGCGCGCAGGTGGTTTTCTGGAAATCTTGATGGTAAATTTGAAGAAAATCTTAAAACCAAAAACATAGCCATCTGCCGTATAAATTTGGCTATCATTTGGTGAAAAAATATTTGGAAAATTCTAAAGATTTTCCGAGAGTTATGCCCTGGAGTGAAGAAAAAATCATTTTCCCGGTTTTCTTTAGCAATTATCTAAAAATCAAAGCGGTGACATATACTTTTTCATATATAAAAGTTCATTATGTACTATAAGGAGTACATTCCGCTACATTTTTGAGAAAAATTTCCAAATTTTCCACGAAAATTTTCCATTTTAGCTATAATATAGGTAATACGTTTTCTCGCGATCTGAAAGTTCCGAATAAAATAAAAATTGTATCAAAACGTAGGGTATAATTTTTACAGATGGAAAATATGTTGTTTTGGGGAAATTTTTTACGATTTTCTCATGAAAACTCAAGATTTCCAATCAATTTCAAAAATCCATTCGATTCTGTGCGTGGAGCTGAAATTGAAAACTAGAAGTTTTCCATTCAAGCTCTTGGATACAAGATTTTGTCTCATTGGTTGCAGCGCTTCAGGCTCTATAAATATTGGGCATGAAATGTTATGTCATGCATGTGGAATTTTTGAAAGTTTTTTTTTTATTATTCATTTATACATAATTACATATCACGTTTGCGTAGTATATTCATCAGAATCTACACTTTGGTAGATTTCCGTATATAGAATTCCGTAATAGAACTTCGAAAGTAAATTTTGTATTTGTAAATATGAGTTTTCTGGACTATCAAACATTTTTGCGAGACAATAACAATGTTCATTTTTGTCTTTTGGTAAAATATAATTGCCAATAGAAACAAGACGTGTTTTGACAAAAAAAAACTTGTACAGCTACACTTTTTCACAATTTTCGTATTTCCCATATAACAAGTTCATGTGAACCGTGACGGCGAGGACATATATTATTGGTATAATTTGACTAAGCTCAGTATGAATCTAGTATGAATCAACCATTGGTCATATGAATGAGTATTCGGATGATAGAGTTTCCATTGATTCATAAAAAATATACCACTAAATAATTGAACTGTATATGTCTGCATGTAGGAATGGCGCCTCATATATATGCATATATACATTATGTGCATCGTTCTTTTATGTGCCTATAAATTGAGGCCATTATGATGTAAATGAGAATCCAAATCTATCAACAATAATTGGAACTCTAAATCTAGCTTCCGGTTGCCATAAACAGGTCATATCTGATTACGTCAACATTTCTTAGAGCTTGCATAGTCGTCAGAGGAGGCCAATATGACCAAGATATCACTAATGTCGAGCTACGAAAGAATAACTTTGATACTACCCAAGTAACAAATTAAGTTTTATAGCACACTACAAGTTCAATCGCTCTTAGACTTCAAGAGTGTCATAAAACCTCCATTGTTACTAGGGTAGTCACTTGTATCAATAGATCGTCTCCAAATAACCGAGTCAATGGATGATCGTCGAAAGCTCTTCAGGACAGGAAGACTCCTTGAATATTCTCCAAGCTTGGTTGGGGGCACCGTCCAAGGTCATAACGTCCGGGACATTATGATGCACATTCAATTTCGGATCTTCTCTCGCAGTCGATTTGGATATTATGACGTATAAGAACTGCGTCATAATGTCCCTGGTCATATCGTCCCAAAATAATGTGTGTCATAACGTTCGGGACATTGTGACGTACGAGGGTGCGTCGTAAAATCCGAAAATAGATGTACGTCATAAAGTCCGCAATCATTCTAGTATCACAACGTCCTAAATCCGTACTGCGTCATAAAATCTAAGATTATATGACTCACATGATATTGGGATGTTATGACGCAGAAGCACTGCATCAAAAAGTCGAATATTCTATGACGCACTGATTGTTTCGGACATTATGACGTCCAAATATATTGAAAAGTACATCAAATTACTTTGATTTACAGGTCTAGATCACTGGTGGCCTATAAATGATTCTTTGGATATATCGCCCACTATCGATAATTAAAGTTAGGGATGATCCATAAATGACGTAGCATTTTTTGAGTGATTTTTAACACCCCCCACCCCCATCGTAGCATTTCGTCACAAACCTCTAAATACCCCCCTGGTAATTACGTAGCTTGACGGTAACTCTGTCCCCCCTTTTCCCCGTAAATTTTTTAAAAATTCTATTCTATTCCCCTTGAAAAAAGCTACGTAGCATGACATGACCCCCTACCCCCCCTGTCGTCACACATCATCACAAAATACAAAACTCCCCCCTCCCCCATATAATGCTACGTCATTTATGGATGATCCCTTAAAGTCACATCGGTTCTTCGGTGCTGACTAGACCAATTTGCACTATCCTTTTATTATGTTTCTTCTTTTTCAAAATTTTAGCACTCGAATATTAAAATATAATTATTTGTGTTCTTGAATGTAGTTGTCATGTACAATAAAAATGTAATATCTCGACAAACATATGATTTGGTCTCAAAACCCAACTGTCTAAATACACTTTTATGAACAATTCAGGACGGACCGTTAAGCGCCCTGTACAGCCGTTGACAGCAAACAAAAGAGAACAGTTTTCTTTTCCGTTAACTGCTATGCACCGTGCTTGGGTAATAACGGTTTCTTGAGAATTTTTCCTCAAAGTTAATTTTGACATTTTGCTTTGGAGCCCTAATCATATGTTTGTCGAGATATATGCATTTGAAAATTTATAATGAATGTAACCAACCATAAAATCCTAGTGTTCATGATTGAGAAGGTACTAGGTGGATTAAAACAGCTTTTTAGTTTCGCGGACGTCATCGATATCATTGGATTCGATCACAGTATAGTGGACTGACCATAAAGTTTGGTGGACAGTGTTCTCCGTGGCAGATAGTAAAGATCGAGGCATCAAAAACGATGTTGATTTCAAGGTAGAAATTGATTGAGTACAGTATGACATTGTCGGAGAGTTCTAATATCATGGATAACACTAGTGCAGTGGTTCGGAAATGACTGAATCGATTTACACAAACATAGTTTCAACTGAAAGGTATAACGCTCCTATAAGCTGCTATTGAATTTTTAGTTGACCCAACTTCCGGTTCCGAAGTTACGGGTTGAAAAGTGCGGTCACACAGCAAATTTCCATATAAACTGGTACCTCCATGATGTCTAAATGATGTAATATATATGAAAATTTATGCAAAATAACTTAGAGTTGTGGTCCTAGATCATAAATAAACAATCAAAGTAGCTTTGACTAGAGTTGGCACTATTTTTCAAAGAAAATCTGGCAATTCAAATAAAATATCTGGCAAAATCTGGCACTTGACAGCGACCTCAAAGTCATCGAAATTTGGCATACATTTTAGTTTTTATCAATCGATTTTTGTAAAATTTTGGACATTATTACTCAAATTTCCAAAATGTGTGTATATGTAGTAACTTCTAAAGCTTAAAAATCTGGCAGAATGAGAGATTTTTCTTTTTGTCAGGAAGCTGCCAAAACATCTGGCTATGCCAGATAACTCTGACATAATTGCATCCCTGGCTTTGACCACATTGACCACCCATTATGGTTCATGAGGTCCCCAGGGAACTCATCATGTTCCTAAGCTAGTGTCACATCCATTTCCCAGCGAATTCTTGACCAATTTTTACAAACTTGATTTCAAATTTCTAGATCACGGAATGCCAATCAATGAGTCAGTGGCGTAGCCAGAAATTTGGTTTGGGGGGGGGATGATAAAGAACGGTTTTTTTGGAAAATGCTAAAATTTAATATGAGTTTCATAAATTATTGAAAATTCAGAAACGTAAGTAGTCTAACAGATGTCGTTCGAGGCTGCAAATAAGGAGAATCAACAGTTTTCAAACCTTTATAGATCATTTGCATGCATAATATGTCAATAATGTCAAAGAATCTTTTAAAGTGGGATATGTGTTCGAAAAAATTTTCAACGTTCAAGATCACTTAATTAGAAAATCCTTAACTTTGAAGGTTTGACACGTGCGAGAAATTTTCTAACATAAAATAGCGTATACTTTGATATAAACATTTTAGTGATTAATTCGCATAGTGGTAATTACGGAGAAGTAACTTCAAAAATAGAGACTTGGCACTTTCAGTAAAGTTATTGATAATGTCATTTTAAACAATTTTGTTGAAAATATAAAGGATACATGAATGCAGCATATCGGGATATGAAACAACATGCTATATTTCTACTTAGTGGAGTAAAATTTAGGGAAAAATTATTTTTTCTGAACTCAGAAGCCTTTGTTTAAACCCATCATTGCTGGTTGAGGAGACAAAACCTATAACTAAATTAGTTATGAAATTTGCGTTTCGACAGACTTCTCATCTAAATTCGACACTAACTTAGTGACAGGACTAAGCTAGCGCCGAATTTATGCTATCTCCAAAAAACGGAAACACTCTTTGTGTTTCTGGGCAAACCCCTAGTCCTTTTAATATTTGGGAATTTTTTTTAAAACTAGTTCACTTAAATATATCTTTTTTGTAAGCTTCAGAGACAATGCAATTGAATGCAATGTGAATATTGTTTAAAAATCGCAGACGAATGTTTTCAAATACAGTAATATCAGAATAAGTTATTGTAAAGGTTTTCTACCAATACATTTCGATACTCTGAATGTATTTGATATTCATGTCTTCAACAAAATTGTTTGAAATAGCATTTTTGAAAACTTTGCTGGAGACATTAAATCTCGACCTAAATTTACTTGAAGATCATATTCTCTTTAACTACTTCTAGGAGGATTAACCGCCAAAATTATTTTATTATCAAATGGCCAGTTTTCTATTCTGAACTTATTCAATGTAACTTAATATTGAAATTTGACAGTTTCGAATGAAAGTGATCGTGACCGTTAAAAATTTATCGAGAATTTATTTTACTTTTCTTCATTATTCAAGCTCACAGCTTGACAACGAGTCCTAGTACCTAATTCACAAAATTTTGTTACGCCATTCAATTAAGCACTCAAATATACACCAGTAAAAAACCAATCCTGCTTAGAGGCTATTCATATAACTGATAATACAATAAAAATCAAATGCTCATAAAAACCTAGCCTAATCTGGTAGAGACAAACTGTAAACGTCAGCATCTTCCAACTATTTTCCGAAATGTTATTCTTGTTATTAACCATATCAAATTTTTGTCTGAACTCTACGCAATCTTAAAAAAACACATTTTCAGCAAATGTTGAAATGTATGCAAATTTTCGGCGAGCAAATTTATATGTTTCATAGACAATCAACTTATTCAAACTTAGTTTTCCATTCGAAAATTTTTCTCTAATCCATATTTTGCAGCATCTTTTAAAAATGAGCTCTTGATAATTCAGGCTGTTATTTTATTTTACATTGAAGTAAATTGATAACTATGGAATTTCATCTAAGAGATAAATTACATGATCCTCTTCCCACAATTTTCCAAAAGTCCTCATGATGCTTAAAACACGGTTCTCAATATAGTGATCAGAGAATATTCTTCCAAAAATGTTTTGTAGAACATTTATTTAAATTAATCAGCATCAACAATTTTTTTCAATCCAATTAATTTTGGTTTGTGGGGGGGGGGGGGGTCAAC
Source organism: Topomyia yanbarensis (assembly GCF_030247195.1). Lineage (NCBI taxonomy): Eukaryota > Metazoa > Arthropoda > Insecta > Diptera > Culicidae > Topomyia > Topomyia yanbarensis. The sequence continues at coordinate 82,735,140 of NC_080670.1, read as the reverse complement.
CCCCCTAAACCTTCCCCCTCCCCCTGGCTACGCCACTGCTTTAAGTATATTGTCCACTATCGACAATTCCGGAAGTCCCGGACTTCGGGTATATTCCACAATTAAAGTCGCATCGCTTTTTCGGTGATGATTGATCCGATTTTCTCAAACCAAGCCCCAAATGGCTCGCCCAACGATTCGTAAAGTGGAGCAATTGTTGAAGGTGAACATGAAGCTCAACATAGCAGAAGTAAATAATATGCAATTCCATCATTTACGACAAGCCGTATAGATTACGTTTAAAAAATTTAGCCAAGCAGAATCATTTGCTTCGCAGAACAACTTGAAACACGTCGTCGAATGTAATGACATTTTACACAGCATCCCAACGTATGTTGATAATGGCAGTATTGAACGCAGAGCCGCTATAAAACAATTCATGTCAAAATTCGGAGAGGAGGACAGTGTTAAGGAAGATACTTGGAGGAATTTCTTCCCAGGACTTCGCAACAGCGTTCGTGTAGTGTGAATGTGGCCAACAAAACCTATTCCCTCCTATTTGACCATCTCATGCAGATCACCTCAAGGCATTGCATATTCTCAACTAACACCAGTCACGTACCCAGGGCAGATTCCTACGTGCCAATATTGCATCAGCCGCTACACCACGGAAAACCTTGCGCAGAGGCTGCTAAGGAAATTCCCCCTGCTACGACCAAAGCCGGCATATAGTCGTCGTATGCTAAACCACAACCAGTTGGTAAACCAACGACTGCGGACCAGGCAGTAACAACCACCACCTCAACAATGATCGGGCCCAGTACCGCTAAACCAACTGAATATCAATATCGAAGTAACAACGATTACATCAAATGTCTCCAAACCAACAACCAACAACCACAGTGGCGGATCCAGGAGGAGGGTCTTGGGGGTCCGGACCCCCCCGAAAATTTTTAAGTTCTTGAGAAATTTTAAAATAGTTTCTATTTTAAATTCATTCCAAGTTCAAAATCATTCCAAACTAGATTCGATTACCAAACCCGATTTTAATTAAATGAGGGTATTTCATATTACGTATTGCACAATGAACATTTCAAAGTTGAAATTTTGGACCCCCTCCGAAATTTTTTTCTGGATCCGCTCCTGAACAACCAACACCACTGATAAAGCATCAAACACCGATGAAGGATTTACAACAGCGACCCGGAAGTACAAGAAACAAACAAGAACATCCGACCGTGAGCATCATGAATGCAGTACCGATGACGACATAGACGCGAACGAAAACGCGAAAGCAGACGGACCGAATGATCCCTAATGTGCGGCATACAACGCACCTAATGTCTCACCACCTAGGAAGAAGATCTCACCACGCAGCAGCAAGCTGCGTCAACAAGACCCTACGGACAGTTGAATATTTATTTTAATTTCTACATATTGTAAAAATCTTTAAAAACCCACGGCCCAGTTATGCTAACGCATTGAGCGGTGTCAAATGAACAAAAAAAGAAGATAACGTAGAAGTCCTGCTGATTAAGTTAATCAAATCTTATACTTTTATATTTAAAGTCAGTCAGCGTTGACTTTTGAGGTAGTCGTCGGATACGTGCTAAGCGTAATAATAATGTAATAGACATTGCCACAATTATATTGAACATAACCAGCTAATGAATGAATAGTTCGGATAAATGAGAAAGGCATAATCGCACCACTAGGTGGATTAAACCAGTTTTTATATATCGGTTCAGTGTGTCAAGAATTGAGCTGCTTACTGAAAGTGCTCAGGAGTAGGTATCTGGTGGTTTGTTAGATTGGTGCAAAACTTTCCAGCATAACTGGTTCCAGGCATGCGAGAACTACACGACTCTACATAATTGTCGACTGAGGGTATTGTCGACGAATATTGCCGAAAGCGCAACGCTGTGTTCATTCCGTAGTTTGTCCGACGAAACTGCAACCGCCGCAAATTCCTGTTCCTCGGTGCTCTGGGGAGCACATTAATTGAATTTTCCTGCAAAACGGCGGAGCAGTCGATTCTATTCTGTAGAACGTCTGCCAAGAAGAGCGCTTTCAAAAGAACTCGTCGGGTTTTCAGGGTTTCCAGACCGATGAGTAAACACCGGCTTCCGTAGCCAGGTAGCTGATACGGATTAAGCCACGGTAACCTGCGCAATGCAAATCGAATAAACCGCCGTTGAATGGATTCGATTAAAGTAGATAGAACTCCACACTGCAGAGCTGTAGTATAGCGACTTTAGGCAATATACGTCGGTGAAGTCTCTAGCTATACGTATGATGAGGCCCAGCGTTTGTGATGCTTTACCGACGATGAACGAGACGTGTTGCTTGAAAGTGAGTTGGTTATCCAGTATGACTCCAAGATCTTTAACGTGAGTGACACGATCGATTTGAACATCCCCCAAGGCATATTGGAAACGAATCGGTTGCTTTTTCCTTGTGAAGGAAATCACCAAGCACTTTCTCGGGTTGACGATCATTCGATTCAAATCGCACTAAGCTGCGAAACTGTCCAGTTGATTTTGCAGGAAATGGGCATCAGCAATCGAACGAATCTGCATATACATTTTCAGATCGTCCGCAAATGACATAATTCACATAGTTGAAAAACAGTACAAAAATTATCGGACCAAGGTGACTTCCCTGTGGGATACCGGAGGTAGCAATGAAACTATCTGATTGAAAATCGCCTATAGTGACACTCATCGACCGGTCGGTAAAATAGCTGTTGAACCACCTAAGGAGTGAGCCGTGTAGTCCTAGTCTCTGCAGCTTTGCAACAGTTATATAGTGATTAAAGGGCGAACACGAAATTATTGCGACACCGAAAATGTCATGCCAATTTTCTTATAATGTTTAAAATCAAACCAAAATTTTAGGGTAGTTTTATACATATATTTACTTCAAAAATCAAAAGAAAAGTTAATCGATGGAGCCTTGAGTGTAAAATTGAAAGCATTTTCGCTTGATGCCCTCGTCAAAGTCTGTACAGTGTCATTCGGTACCAGTTTATCAGTTTTTTTTTCATTTTCTTAACATGTCCTTCTCGTCTTTGACTGTCTTCTTGCTCTTCCGAAGTTCCCGCTTCATCATTGCCCAGTACTGCTCCACCGGGCGCAGCTCCGGACAGTTTGGCGGATTCATGTCCTTTTGAACAAAATGGACAGAATTGGCCTCATTCCACTCCAGGACACTTTTAGAATAGTGGCATGATGCCAATTCTGGCCAAAATAGTGGAGCTTCGTCGTGCTGCTGCAAGAACGGCAAAAGGCGCTTCTCGAGACACTCAGATTTGTAAATCTCGCCATTTACTGTGCCCTTTGTCACGAAAGGCTCACTCCTCAGTCCGCAAGAGCAGATGGCCTGCCAAGTGAGATATTGCTAGAACTTGCTCTTGCCGGTGAAAAACTCCAACCCCGGAATTTTAATTTAATAATTTCAAATACTTTATGAAGTTTTGGGTTTCGATCACTGAATTATGCAATTATATACAGGAAACATATGCGCATATTTCCATAAGGGAAAACCCCCTTGGATAAGGACAGTTGGAAAAGGTGACGGAGTGGAGACAGCAAGTAGTCGATATGATGCTTCAAAATAAGGGGCGGTATTCCATCTGGTCCTGGTTTGTGAATTGACTTCAGTTGGCGGGCTGCTCTCGTAATCATCGTATCATCCACGTCCATTTGGCCAAAAGTCTGTATTTGCAAAGGGACGTTTCTGGCGGTGGTGAAAACATGCTCGGGAGTTAATACTTCTACTTTAAAAACACTGGCAAACTTAATGGAAAAGAGACGACATTTTTCATTGCTATCGGTAGCCATTTAACCATTTAGAGTCATCGACGACCGAAGGCCAGACTCTTTGCGTTGCTCGTTGATATAACTCCAAAAATCGACTGGATGTGAGCATCGATCAACGTATTGTCCCGAATGCGATCCGGAGGAAAATAAACTGCACACAGGAAAACGGTTCGATCACCAAGCTCAATAGCAACCCAGATTTGTTCAACACATTTACATGCATCGTCCTCGACAACTCTAGCTTTCAGTTGTTTGTCCACAGCGACAGCGATGAGGAAGCCTTGCTAGAAACGACATATGAAAGTTTAACAATATGAGGAGAAAGAAGCACCTCGGTGCCGATCACGAATAACGACTTGGGGCGGGAATCTGTTGGCGTTTGGTACAGGAACGGTTGCCAGGTGGAGTTGCTAGTGAACATACAAACGACTAGAATGGCATCAAATGGAGGAAGCAGATTATATGATACCCATGATCGCATATTTGTTCCATTTTCTATGCATTTCTTATATTTATGGGACTGACTTGCGATCATAGGCAGTACAATGCACGGTGTTTGACACTGATAAAAAACGGCAAACTACAGTAGTCTGAACAAGTAGCGCGAATGGCAGAAGAGAGATCTGTTCTGGTTCTCAGCAGAGAACCTGGAAGAGGTCGTCGATTTCGGGGCAAACCCCGCATTCGTTGGCTGAGTGCTATAGAGGACGACGCGAGTGCGGCGAGCGTTTAAGGAGGCTGCAGCATGGCGACCGAAAATTGAGTAACCTGAAAATCTAGAATTCATTCGGTAATGATTCCGAGCACCCATATTGTTCGAGCACGATGATGATATATTTACGTATTTATGTACTTATGCATTTATGTATTTATGTATTTATATATTTATGTATTTATGTATTTATGTATTTATGTATTTATGTATTTATGTATTTATGTATTTATGTATTTATGTATTTATGTATTTATGTATTTATGTATTTATGTATTTATGTATTTATATATTTATGTATTTATGTATTTATGCATTTATGTATTTATATATTTATGTAATTATGTATTTATGTATTTCTATATGTATGTATTTATGTATTTCTTTATGTATGTATTTATGTATTTATGTATTTATGTGTTCCCTTAGAACCTAATCGGTAAATCTGGTAAATGTGAAGGAACGAGTATGCATTGTTTCAGAAGCTCACTTGGTACAAGAAAGGTCCCGCTTGGCCTAACATGTTGAATTCTCAGCACTGAATGTCTTAGATTATGAAACAATATAAAGGAGATGTCGCTAAGACTGACAACGATTTTCGCTTTCAGTATACAATATTCCATCTCGCGAATACTCGGTCGAAATGTACATAAATTGATACCCAAAACCATCGTATGGGATCAGCGCAATGCTTTTTCGTCAACTTCACGGTCCTTCGTTCTCAATACACTAGCTCTAGCCAATGTCAGTTATCGTTCACGTAGCTATTCTGGGGTGTAGCCGCTGCAAGCATTCAGTTTCTAGTTTGGTTTTTCTTGTAAGTTGTTCTTTGGCTCTCAGCACCGAACTAACCGTGCCTGTCAGAGTTTATAGTCAGTCATACTGCTCCTCTGTGATCGACTCCAATGATGTCGCTCTCGATCGCGAAACCAAAAAGATATGTGAGATTCTGAGATGATAGTTCCATTCCTTTGTACATCAGATCTTATCACACCTTCTAGTAATATGTAGCTTTGGTATTGGTACCGTTGCGAAACTTGACCTTCTGTTTTGATAGACTAAGCAATCAGAGCTACAAATATTCAATTTCATTGAATGAAAATTGATCATATTCTGCAACATTCATTTTCATTATTCAGTAACGCTATCGAAAACGTCAAACGAACCAACTGCCAATACTTTCAATGCAATGCTAGCTAGTTGGTTGCTTCGTTCGTTAGTGAATCGATTGAATACCCAAGCCAACCTGCCTTTGAATTTCGGAAAGCATTACGAAACTCCGATGAAAAAGGTGTGTAAAACTGATCCGGTAGGAGATTAGTGCAACGAGTAAAATGACATAACCAAGTTTGAAAAATATTCAAGGAGTCTTCCTGTCCTGAAGAGCTTTCGACGATCATCCATTGACTCGGTTATTTGGAGACGATCTATTGATACAAGTGACTACCCTAGTAACAATGGAGGTTTTATGACACTCTTGAAGTCTAAGAGCGATTGAACTTGTAGTGTGCTATAAAACTTAATTTGTTACTTGGGTAGTATCAAAGTTATTCTTTCGTAGCTCGACATTAGTGATATCTTGGTCATATTGGCCTCCTCTGACGACTATGCAAGCTCTAAGAAATGTTGACGTAATCAGATATGACCTGTTTATGGCAACCGGAAGCTAGATTTAGAGTTCCAATTATTGTTGATAGATTTGGATTCTCATTTACATCATAATGGCCTCAATTTATAGGCACATAAAAGAACGATGCACATAATGTATATATGCATATATATGAGGCGCCATTCCTACATGCAGACATATACAGTTCAATTATTTAGTGGTATATTTTTTATGAATCAATGGAAACTCTATCATCCGAATACTCATTCATATGACCAATGGTTGATTCATACTAGATTCATACTGAGCTTAGTCAAATTATACCAATAATATATGTCCTCGCCGTCACGGTTCACATGAACTTGTTATATGGGAAATACGAAAATTGTGAAAAAGTGTAGCTGTACAAGTTTTTTTTTGTCAAAACACGTCTTGTTTCTATTGGCAATTATATTTTACCAAAAGACAAAAATGAACATTGTTATTGTCTCGCAAAAATGTTTGATAGTCCAGAAAACTCATATTTACAAATACAAAATTTACTTTCGAAGTTCTATTACGGAATTCTATATACGGAAATCTACCAAAGTGTAGATTCTGATGAATATACTACGCAAACGTGATATGTAATTATGTATAAATGAATAATAAAAAAAAAACTTTCAAAAATTCCACATGCATGACATAACATTTCATGCCCAATATTTATAGAGCCTGAAGCGCTGCAACCAATGAGACAAAATCTTGTATCCAAGAGCTTGAATGGAAAACTTCTAGTTTTCAATTACAGTTTCAATACTATATAAGCAAACAGAATGGAGTGGATTTTTAGAGAATTTTCCTGGAAAATGTGAAATTTTTTATCAAAAATGTAACGGAGCGTGTTCCTTATGGTACAGGATGTACTTTTATATAGGAAAAAGTATATGTCACCGCTTTGATTTTGAAGATAATTGCTAAAGAAAACCGGGAAAATGAATTTTTCTGCACTCCAGAGCATAATTCTCGGAAAATCTTTAGAATTTTCCAAATATGTTTTCACCAAATGATAGCCAAATTTATACGGCAGATGGCTATGTTTTTGGTTTTAAGATTTTCTTCAAATTTTCCATCAGTATTTCCACAAAACCACCCGCGCGCACCCATTTTAGACGATGGCCTTAAGCGCAACGAAAACTCGAATCGAGTGTCTCTATTGCTGCGCTACCATTTGACTCAATGCGTTGAACAAAGATGACAGACACTGCTCTAACAAACGGCTTCAAATGGGTAGGGTGATAATAGAAACATGGCGCAAATGGGCTCATCACCCACCTAGTCGACAACTAAGAACTCGTAATTTATTCCAAGAACAATCTTTTAGGACAAACTATGCTAAAAATAGCCCCATCAATAGAATGATGCGTCATTATAATGAAAATTGTGTAAACTAAACCGTAGAAATAATGTATAGTATATAAGTAAATATTGTAAAACCATTCTATGTAGTCTACATATGCTTGACGAATATAAAAAATAAATAAACATTGTACATCGTAAAGCTAAAGACAATGTTGTCCCTGACGCACTGTCTCGAAGTAGTGCTGTAGTCACGGCCAAATCGTCCTCCCAGTGCAGTGGTATGAAACTACAATGGAACAATTTAGAAGTTCGCCTGACGATTTTGTAGATTTCCGCATAGACGGGGACAAGCTTTTGAAATTTGTTTCAACGCCAAATCTCCCCTATGATCACCCTTACGAATGGAAAATAGCTCCCGCTCCAGACGAGCGGGAAGCTATAATCCAAGAGAATCATGATGCGGTAATGCATCTTGGCGTCGACAAAACGGTGAGTCGTATAAAGCAACGATTCTACTGGCCAAAACTTGCCATATATTCGGCATTGTAATGTATGTAAGGAGGTAAAAGGTGACGCCGTACCTGTGGTTCCGCTTATGGGAGAGCAAAGGATTACTGACCACCCGTGGCAAATTATTGCAATGGACTTTTGTAGGTCAGTTACCCAGAAGTAAAAAGGGGTTTCAACATATTTTAGTCATATTAGACCTCTTCAGCAAATGGATCATGTTGACACCCATACACAAAATAGACAGTGGCGTTTTATGTACGACCATACACAGAAAAAAAAATGTTGGCAAAAATAAGAGTTTTTTACTCTTAGCAAAAAACAACCAACGTATACTCTTAGTTTAAAAATAAAACTTTTGTTTTGAGTACTATTCTTCATTTGCTTAAAAGGAAAACTTTTACTTTGATTATTATTCTTGATTAATTTAAAAGTTTTACTTTCAACCTAATAGTTGGCGTTGGTTGTTTTTTGCTAAGAGCGGAACACTCTTACTTTTACCAATATTTTTTTTCTGTGTACGTGATCAATGGTTCTTTCGAAACTCCACACCCGAAGTTAGAGTTCAAAGCTCTCTTAGAACGCTTCAACACAAGCCACTGGCTTAATGCTAAGTACCATTCACAAACCAACCCTGTAGAAAGGGTAAACCGTACCGTGAATGCTAGGGTTCGTCGCGGTGCGGATGTGGGCGGTAAATGGATTGTCCGCACCGCAACCGCAAAAAAATATCAAAACCGCACCGCTTACCGCAACCGCACTTTATTTACCGCACCGCACCGCGCGGTAATGCGGTAAATGCGGTAAATTTTTTATATTTTTAAAAATAGTGTTGAAAAATTGTACATTTGTGTAACCATATATAATAAAATGTGATTCTTATTCACACGAAATTTAACTTTAAGAGACTCATCAGAATGTAAAGTTTATGAAAAAAATCAACTTATGCATTTTCTATTAATAAAATTCCGTTCATTTTGAGGCAAACATTATACATTCAAAAACGTTTTACTGCAGTAATAGGAAAACTTTTATTTTAGCAACCCTTCAGTTAATTGAAAAAAAGTGGAATAAAAATGTAATAAGAAATAAAGTTGCATATTTCTTTGTTTAAATTTTCATATTTTCAAAGTTTTTGACATATGAAAATGAAATGGATGATTTTAGCATTTACGTAGTAAAAACCACCTTTCATTCTTAAAGGAATTTCAACAAAAAAATTTAAAGTCGAAATACCAGTACTTATATATAGTAGCGCATATATTCCAACACAGTGAAATAAAAACATTGTATTTCATCAATAAGAACGACGCCATATTTGACAAAAAAATGCTCTATACATTACATCCAATCAGGAGTCCGGTCTCAACCGGTACAGAATTACTGAACATTAGAAAAACTGCTAAAAATGACAAAAACTTCAATTAAAGTGGACAGGAGTCAAACGATGTGGTATTTGGCAAAAATAGTTTCAAAAAAGCTACAAAATAGTCTTAACCCTCCAGCACACGCGCCGTTGTATTTTGTGTAACACCTTCCGAAACTCTAGCGAAATCTTCTTTCAGCAACAGCGGCTGCTCATTCGGGAAACCATTCGCGCGGGTGCTGGAGGGTTAACTGAAACATTTTAGGACTTAATGTGGTAGAAAACTATCGTAAATTTGAATGGAAGTACGCGAAAAAAAGTTATGTAGCATAGTTTTTGAGAAAGAGTCCAATAAAGTTGACTGCATTGACTCACATTGAATTAACACAGCAATCAAAGAAGATAGAAATACGATGTTGATGAACGAGTGATAGAATAATCATCCTAATTTGGACCTCTCCTTATTTTGGACGATTTAATACATTTGTATCCTTTACTGTCAATTACTTCAAATTCGTTTGGTTTGATGAAAATAATTATATTCTTTGGGTTGTGTTTGAGTCCCAGCATAATTATTTTATCTCTAATTTCTTTAAATTAATCAAAATTCACAGGTGAAAAATTGATATCGGAAACGATTCATAATTCAACGATTTCCAACAGAAATCGGGAGAAGTGATGCACTTTTAAATTGGGTTTAAGAGTAAAAATTTATTGTTTTTAAATGATCTAATAATTTTGTCTCTATCTGGATCTTGCATTTTATGTATTTGAAATGGTTAGTTTGTGAAGTCTTACTTAGTATAAAATAACTAGTGTCCAAAATATGTCGTAAAAATAATAGCGTCAAAATATTTCGGACACAACTAGATTTTCTTTCGTAATAGCAGTCCGTTTATCAATTTAGAATAACCAAAATTATCACTTTATCAATTTTTTTTTGCGGTGCGGTTGCGGTAAAACCGCGCGGTAAAAGCTCTTTCCCGCACCGCATCGGCGGGAAAAATGTCTTACCGCACCGCAGATTTTGCGGTGCGGGTGCGGTAAATACCGCGCGGCTGCGGTAATTACCGCAACCGCGACGAACCCTAGTGAATGCAGCTATTCGCATCTACGTTAGGAAGGATCAAAGGTTGTGGGATACGAGGTTAGCTGAAATAGAAACAATACTTAACTCGTCCTTCCACTCAGTTACTCAGTTTACCCCTTTCTTTGTCATCCACGGCCACGAGATATTTTTGAAGGGTTCGGATCATCGGAAAGGGTCGGACTCAGTAGAACAGGGCGAAGTAGCACAGAAGGACATGTTTGATAGCATCTATGATCTTGTACAGAAAAATCTTAGGGAGGCTCACACGTCTTATCAAAACCGGTATAACCTGCGACACCGTAGGAACGCACAATCCTTTCAGGTGGGTCCAGGCATGGCTGTGAACAAGTTTAATATCATGGGAATTCGCTGGAAACCAGAGGCCAAGGGCCTATGAAGGTCAGTAAAAGGCTAAGGGCCTCCAAACTGAGATGTAGTCGTTGACCGATGATGATCATATATGACCCCGAACTTCCCCATAACAGTTACCAACCATCGCTTGACGAAGCATTAGCGTCGGTAATTTGAGGTAGACTTTAGCCACATTTTAAGGGTTCAAGAACTGGTAGTATAGAACCATACCAGTGTAAATAAATTTTGTAACGTTAGTAGTAAATAGGAAAATAAGGATAGCTCAGTTTTATCGAGCATATTAGGATGAAATAGTGAGCGTGAATGGATGAGAGAAAGTGATAGTAGTGGGGATCCCGATTGAATGAGAAGAATGAACGAGTACTCTGTAAATAGGATGTTGATAGGAAAGGAGTGTATAGGGAAGAGAATTTAACGAATAAGGGAGTTATGCAATCACGATTAATCGAGAGATATTAAGCCTGTTCTAATGACCCTGCCACTTCTAGCTTTCCGATCTGTTTACTTCACATCCTTGCTCTCACTTGAGTACTATGGCTCTAAGTTTCATAACTTTCCCTACCCAGTAATCTCTAGCTAATTGAATGTCGTTAAAACGTAAAAAAGAAAATTTAACTAACATAGTCGAAATAAAAAAGGAAAAAAAAATTAATCGAGAGAGCAAGTTTTTGGATTAAGGCGAATGAATAGACGAATGAAAGACTTCCAGAATGGAAGCAAACCAACACAGTCATTAAATTTTATCAAATTCAAAGCATACACGCCACGATTTGAGAACGATATTACAACTGTATAATAATAAGAATCCGGACGAACTGTTCCGTATGAAAGGTGAAAATCAGGGTTGATTACCTGCATTGGAAACAAACAAAAAAATACACGTCTCATGTTTTTTTCTCCTAGGAGGGGGGACATTGTAACCATCGACAAGGTTCCACCTTAACGTGAAAGTCAGGTAAAATGATTTTTTCGTTCTCGGAGATTAACTCAAAAATAAAAGCGTTTTTCGAAAATCCAAGAATACTTATCTCTTCGTAACTCTACAACTAAGTATGCTTGGAATTTTGAAATTTTTCTTTTTAAACCCGGAATGTCTTTTGAAGCAAGAAAATGGCTATAACTTCGCTCTGACAGCATGAATCGAAAATTGAAAAACACTGTTCGATGCGGAATTTCATGGGTAATTCCAATATATAATTATATATACAACAATTATTGCGAAAATAGCATAAATTTTCATTTCCCGCCTCACAGTTTTGGATAGTTTTTCCCGTTTTCATTGATTCTTTTTGCCTACCGCATCGCTTTGTTGTGCAGTGAGTTGGTGTGCGAGATGCACGGGTGGTTCGATGGCATAATATTGAAAGAAAAAAATGCATGCAAACAATCCAAACAAAACGATGCAACTTGACAAGTACAGAAAATAATAACTATTTTGGACTTGCATGTTACTATATTTCAGAATAGTGTTGTATAGTGTATAGTACAGTATAGTGTACACTTTATTTACCAAATCGTTTGTTTCACTTTCAATGCCGGTTAGGTTGATAGCTATGAGTATACATATTGTGCGCGTTTCTGATATTTCTGCTGTTTAGAAGTTCGTATATAAGGAAAGCCTCGCTGATCAAATATTTGTGCTCATTTCGTTTTTGTTGCTTATTGTTGAAGAGTAGGTAAATGAAATATGATTTAGATTATACTCTTCTGCAAAGTTCTATTAGTTATAATAAATTGGAGCGGCGGTTCCAGAAGCCATAGACAATTCGTTCACAAGCAGCCAATTGTAAAGTCAACCGATAAAACAAATCAAAGTCACTTTCGACAAACTTCGTAGTTCACAGAAAAAATATTTTGTAATGTTACATTGATTATCATGCACATATTAGGAGCATGTAAATAGATGTAAAAACAAATCATTCCGCAAACACGCTTGTTTTATTTAACGGATTTTTCTATGAAATCACGTCAATGGAAAATTACTCTTTCATTATTTGAAAAAACTAATGCATTTCTGCTTTTATATTCGGATTTGGTTGAAAAATACATGACGTGTAATATCATATGAATAATGAGGTAAAATTACATGCCTTTTGATGCTCTAATTATGTGCGTTGATACGAATTTAATTTTCAATTAAATTTTCGATTCAAACTATGCATGTTTACAATTATGCTTGTTTGCATGTCGTATAAATTTCATTTTTTCTAGTGCACAACACAATCGCAGGGCTAGTGCTACTGAATCTACTGTTCCAATAAATTTGTTCTATTGATAGGCTCTATTCGACTTCTGGCTATATTTGAAGAGTTGTATACAATAAGGTTCAAAGTTACACAAGCTCCTTCAATAATTTTGGGCAAGGTTTTGCCTAAAACGGGCCTGATTCTCGCAGATAAGCTGTGAGCCGAAGAAGAAACACATTTGACTCGGAATATTGCTCAAAAATCTTCCATCACGGTCGTGAATCATAACTGATTCCATGACTTATTTCTTCCTCATCCTGTTGATCATCTTGCAAATCTTCCGCGCCACGTTCCTGATAGTGTCTGCTTGTCGTGCCTATATTTTTACGGCTGTTGTAAGTTTACTATTCCATTTTCTATTATGACTTGTAACCACAATTTTTTTTTTTTTTGTAAAATACGTTTATTTGTCATTTTATCAATGTTTAAAATTAGTTTATATTAATTTACAACTAATGTCTCTTGGATATTAAAGGCTAAAATATCCACATCTACCCTATCATCTTGACTATTTTGAATGAACGAGATGTAGCAACATAATAGTTTCAGAACCTTTGTTCTCGTTGTCACCTCGAATCGCTCTAGTGAAGGCATCAAAAATTCATTTACCAGCAGCCGCCGTCCTCCAGTCACTGCCAATAGTTGTTGTTGAAACAGAGTGTACGCATTCCCCACTCTACGACATTCAAAGAATTTGTGCTGTAAAGTTTCGATTTGTTCACCACAGTGTGTACAGTTTTCTCCGTCCGTTCGTCTCATGGTGTGTAAAAGTTGCCGGTGCGGGACCTTTTTATTTGCCCACATATACAGGGAACTGCGCAGTTTAGGTAGCAGCTTTGGAGATGATATACTTCTCCATATCCGTGTCCAATTTACTGCGGGATTGGCAGCTTCCACTCTAGCTCGGTCTGTGCGTTCAATATAGAAGCGGTGGATGAGATCGGCGGAAGGGTGTGTGCGGATTTGAAAAGGGAATGTTGCAATATTTTCTAGGATAACTTTCAAACAGGGAAGAGAGCTTGGTCGGGGGGGATTTTCTTGGCTGAGGAAGGAAGAGTAGTAGGGAATAGATTCGATCTCCTGTAAGTGGCGATTGATTAGCAGCGCTTTACATTTCATCGCTGGTAGTTGCAAAGTTAGACCACCTTCGTCTTTACTGCGTGCCAGTTGCTGCATCGGAACCGTTGCGCATGAATCACGGAAAAGATAGGAACGCATAGTAGCAGTTAACTTTGCCACGTGCGCTGCCGTCGGATGTAGATTTGCTGCCATGTACCACATTTTAGACGAAATAAATGTGTTCAACAGCGTCACTTTTTGATGTAAAGCCAGAGTGCGCAGCGAGTGCATCCATACCTGCCGTGTGAAATTCGTGACAAGACTGTCCCAGTTTAATGAGACCATTAATCGGATCGAGTTGGCAAAAATTACTCCTAGGATTTTAATGCTGTTGTCCGTCTGAAGCCATGGCACCGTTATAGGATTTGTCGTTAGACCCACATCAATAGCTGTGGTTTTTGTTTCATTCAGACGGGCACCAGCTACGCGTTCGAACCGCCTGAATAAAACCCGCATTTCATTCAGCTGGTCTGCGCTGCTAGCAATTGCACTGATGTCGTCCGCATATGCAACGATTACGTCTGCTCCACACACCTGTTCCAAACTCTTCAATAACGGGTGCAGCTGAATTATGAACAGGTGCATCGCAATAGGATCTCCCTGCCTTACCGATCGCTGAATGGGGAAGGGTGCAGAAAGGTGTCCATTTATTAGCAACCGTGACGAAGAAACTGCTGCTATATGGGAAAGCAACTTAACCAGCGCAGTATTAAATCCAAGCGCACGCATGGTACGAAAGAGAAACTGATGGTCCACCCTATCAAACGCGTGGTCGAGATCGAACGACACCAGTTTGCCTCTTGTTTGCTTTTAGCTGAGCAATTTTATCTTTCAGTGCAAGGGTGGCCTGAAAGATGTTTTTGTCGGAATTGGAGCACTTTTGTGAGTCGGTTAGTACATCATGCGATTGCAGTACATTTTCGAGACGCTGCTTAAGGATCCGAGAGAGGATTTTGTAATCATAGTTGATTAAACTTATTGGCCTGTACGCACGCGCGGTTTCCCCTGCACCACGTTTCTTGACCAACACGATCACACCATCGAGGAACTGTGAGGGTAAATTTGGTCTGATTGCCTCATTTAAAATAAGGTTCAGTTCGCAGTGAATGACATCGAATGTTCGTAGATATAATTCTTTTGGCAAACCGTCGGGACCAGGTGATTTTCTGGATGCGCTGGTGCGGATTGAGGTCAGAATTTCAGTCGTCGTAATTTCGTTCATAGTGGCTTCATTTGCGGGGTCGTGCTCAGGGATCACTCTGTTGCATTGGAAGGGACCATCTTCTTCTTCTTCTTCCACTTCGCCACGTGCGTACAGGTCGGTGAAATATTGAACCATATGATCCTGGATGGTAGCCGAATCATCGATGACTTCGTCTCTCTCGGTCCGTAGGTACTCGATAGTTGTTTTCCGTCTCACTCGTTCCCCTAGCTGGTACGTCGAGAGAGGTTCTCCCGCCACATGTGTTTCGTTGATTCGTATAAACATCTCAGAGAAGTTACGCTGGTGTGTGAGCATTTCAGCCTTCAGTCGATTGATGGTGGTGAGCATCGAACGGTTGTTTTGGTGGTTGTCATTATGCCTGGCGTAGTAAGCCGTAAAGCCGCTGTTGTTCACGATAGAAATCATCGAAAGCAATTTTTGATTTCCATCGGAAAAAAGATTTTATTTTTGGCTTGGCACACGACAACCACCACTCCATCCACGAAGGGAAGTTTCGGCGCTGACGAGTCCAGTATTGCCACTGTATTTGAAACTCGTTGATGTTCTCAGCGGTTAGAAGGTGGGGACGGAGTGTCCAGAAGCCACGACCATGCGGTCTGTCCCAGAGAGGAAGACAAATTCTCACAGTGACGGCTTTATGGTCCGAAAAACAGCATCGTGAAGGTGCAATTGTTGAACGGTGGCTTGTAGAGCAGGGCTAGAGTTGTTTCCCGTCGCATCACATAACCGCAGTACGCAGTTAAAATCCCCCGCTAAGATGGTGTGTTCGGTGCGGTGACGAAGGTAGTAGGCGATTGTTGTATTAAAAAATCGCTCACGCTCGGCACGTTGGGCCGTACCCGATGGGGCATATATATTGCACAGTGTTATATTGTTTACACGGAGGGCGAGCAGTCTCCCATCCAGGCTCTTCTCTATGTGCGAGAATTTAATGTGTTCTTTTAGAGCAATTGCTGTTCCTCTCCTAGCATGGTCAACGTTGCAGACGACGTTGTAGCCGGGAATAGTGAGTTGTTCGTTTTCAACCTCTTGAAGAAACACAATGTCGAGATCCGTCGAGCGAACGAATGTGCGGAGAGCGTTAAGTTTTGTTGTGTTGGTGATCGTGTTGATGTTTATGGTTCCTATATTACAGCTGACGTAGTCCACCATTTTTACATTTCCTCATCCGAAATCTGGACGCGTGCTTGTTCGGTGGTGGAGGTAAAGTCTTCTTCGCCATGCCGCATTTTCTTGCCCGGCGGTAGTCTTCGTGAGCGTCGGCTAGATGCCGAGTTTTGAGATGCTTGCGAGCAGTCCGTCTCGTTACCATCAACTTTGCGCTGTGTGACAACGTACCCGGTCGGGTTTATGCCCACTGAAGGTTTTTGAGGAGTGAAACCTGGTGCCGCGGGGGGAGCCATGGTGCTTTTCTGTTGTGCCATTGCAGATCGTGTCTCGATGGTTTCTCGGGGCTTTGGAGCATGTTAACCGAGTGCCATCGAATCTTGTGACGAGGGCTTTGACCCCGATGGTTGTGGTAGATCGGCTGGTTTCTGCATGGGCTTGTTCGGCTTTACCGGTTTTTTCTGCTGTACGGACATTTTCGTCACGTTTGCATACGATTGGTCTGCTGAGAGTTTCTGCACGAGCAGTTTTTTATTTTGCACACAAGGGATGCCGATGTGTGCGAATTCGTGGCAGTGTAGACATGTTTGCCGCTGTCCCTTGTATGCAACGGCAGTTTCTTCTCCCTGAATAGTGACGAGAGAAGGGATGTTCTTCTTCACCACCATCCGAGCGACACGAACACCGGTCTTCACGCCTTCAAAAGCACCGTAGCGATTATCCCACAGGAGGTCTCGAACGTTGAGCACTTCACCATATTCGGCGAGGAAGGTAGAGATTTGTTCGTTGGTGATGTCTTCGGGAAGGTCAAAAATTTGCACCTCCACACCGCCATCCTCCATCGTTATCCGTAACTTGTACACTTTTCCTTCTAGAACGAACTCGTGTTTGCTGTCGTGTTCTTCTACGATCCTCTCTGCTAGGGATAGGTTGTTGACCTTTACAAAGGTACATCCCAGCCTTCTGCTTGGCTGGATTTGGAGCACGTTTTCTCGAGTGAGACCGAGTTCCTTCCCGACGAGTTTCAGAATCACATCGTGGGAGGGATGCTTCGGGAATTGCGAGTAGTCCACGCGGAATGTATTTTCTCGCATCGTGGAATAGCACCGCTGCGACAATCGCACAGTGCTTCGGACACCGATGATAAAAGCAAAAAACGTATGATATTGTTCGCGAGCAAACTTCGATTTTAGACACGTCTGAGTACAAATCGACCGATCAGCACGGAAGCTTGCTGTTAACTGACTGACGTGTAAATCGTGTTTTCAACGTGTGTAAGAGAAATGGCGATCCTTTTCAAATGACAGCAGCACGTAGCAACTTGCCACTAACCCAGTAACCGGCGTTACGATCAGTCGGCAGAATTGCAGCAATCGGTATTTTGAATAGATCGTTAATTTTTACAACACTTGATCGCTCGAGGTGTTTGTCTATTCTCTGTAGTAAAACTATTCGAAAATGAGTTACCGGGAATCACGTTTTCGTTATGAGAGAATATTTACTGCAAAATGTGAAATTTGTCAATTAAAAACTAATATTATATTTTGTTATTTTTGTTGTCGGATGCCCAAAGATAAAAAGTATAATAAAATATAATTTTAAAGCCAAAATGCTTATAACAATAATCTTCCAAAATGTAAAAATGTAGGAGTCTTCGAGATAATTTAAATTTTGTTGCAATCAAACTCTCAATCTGACATTTCGGCCTGATCGACCTACTGATCATTATATCCTAACAGGTAACAAGCCACCCTTTGGGAATATATCTAACAATTATTTTCTGACATAGTTTTGGAGTTTATTCAGATAAAATGTTTGAAATATTCTTAACGTTTTAGAAGTAGAGCTGGAAAGATATACTCTTTTTTCGGTAACTTATACGGATTTAGTCGGCATGATTTATAATAGACACATGGAGCTTTCTCTATTTGTGTACTACAAGTCATGTGAAATTCATTATAAAATGTATCAATTTTGCATTAGATTTTATTTTACAAGTTGTAGGCGGTATTTTCAAGAGTAATCGTGTTTTACATTTCTTATAAAAGAAATGTATAGAATTCGCTCAAACTTTCAAGATTTTTTCCGAGGCCCGGAGGGCCGAGTCTTATATACCAATCGACTCAGCTCGATGATTTGGGACAATGTCTGTGTGTGTGTGTGTGTGTGTGTGTATGTAACGGACAAATTCTCATTCGTGTTTCTCAGCAATGGCTGAACCGATCTTATCCAAACCAATTTTAAATGAAGGAACTAAAAAACAGTATGAACGCTATTAATTTGTTTTTGATTCTGATGTTTAGTTTCCAACATATGAATGTTTGAATGCGTAAAAATGGCGTTTTTTGCAGTTTTTTTAAATTATCTGCCGAAATTGACATAATAGATTAACAATTTATATGTTTTTAGACAGCTTTAACGAATACCTTTCGAACAAGCTATGGATTGTTGAAATCGGACTATTATCAAAAGAGATATTTAACATTAAATGCGGACGAAAGATTTTTATCATTTCCCATTGCCAGAAATATGACCAAAAACATGTAATCTATTATTAACGCCAAAACGGCTTATTTTAGGTCAATAGTATCTTCGGAGAATTTAATAGAGGCAATATGCCCTTTCTTTTGGTATTATGCTTTCGCTGATTAATCCCCCTATGAGTGAGATATTTTCACAAATTTTCTTGGAAGTGATTATATCGAAAAGTCTTCAGCAAATTTGTAGCTCTTACTTTTGCGAATAACTTTACTAAAGACTTTAAATATCTATTTTGAATACTTTAAAAGTTATGGCTTGTTGTTTGTTGATTACTCTTTGTCGCCTATTTATTGTTCAATATAGTAATAATCCATTGAAATAAGCTAAACATTATTTCGATAAAACGAATTTTGCATTTCATTTTACTATCTACAACAACTAGAAATAATCACCGAACACTTCCAAGTTGTCTGGAAGGAAATTGATAACTTATCAGTACAAAAATGTTCATTTGTACGAACCTTCTGACTGCAATTTTTCTAACTTATAACCATCGGATCGATCTGAAACATATCGGAAAATGAAAAGCGAAATAAATAACTCCAAGCAACGGCGTAGTCAAGAGAAGGTTTTGGGGTTTAACACCATACAACCCCCTCCCCTCCCTCCCACCACACCCAAAGAAAAAAATTGGATTTAAGTTGAAAATTTATTGATGCAGGCTGATTTAATTCAATATTACAATAACAATTATCTGATCCGTAGATTGATAACTTGTTGTTGTAAACATCATGAGGACTTTTGATAAATTGTCGGAATGGGGTCCTGATATGTAACTGATCTATTGGTCTTGATTTCACAGTTGTCTAATAGCATCAATATCAAATTCCTGCCTAAAAACATTCCAATAGAAAATTCTAGAGTTCTGTAATCAATCATTATCCTCAGATTTATTTTCAAATTGAGCTCGTTTTTGTAGAAATGTACTGTAATAAGGGTCTTTATTTAATAGGAAGCGAAGTTAAAATTGATTTAATGTCTATGAAACATAGAACTGCTCACCAAAAAAATGCATAACTTTCAACATTTGCTAAAAATGTTTTTGCCTTTCTCATTCACTCTAAAATTCGTCAATCTAATCCCGACCCGGAGAGCCGTGTGTCATATGCCAATCGACTGAGTTCGTCGAGATCGGAAAATGTCTGTGTGTGTATGTATGTGTGTGCGTATGTGTGTATGTGGAAAAAATGTGACCTCTGTTTCTCAGAGATGGCTGAACCGATTTGCACAAAGTTAGTCTCAAATGAAAGGAACAACCTTCCCATCGGCTGCTATTGAATTTGTTTATTGATTGGACTTCCGGTTCCGGAGTTACGAGTTGAAGAGTGCAATCACACAGCAAATTCCCATATAAACTGAAATGAAAAATTTTCAAAATCAAATTTGTATTTTTGATGCCAAATGCATGAAACATTGAGATGTTTGACAAAAATTGACTTCTTTGGACTTTGGTACATTTTTGCCTTTCTCATATAGAAAGGTTATGCAATCACTCCAAAAATCGTCAATTATACCGGCCCGGAGGGAGTATGCAGTGAGGGGTTGCTACTTTAAAATTAAAACTAGTTTAAAATTTCTTAACAAGTTGAAAATTTTCGGCAGGACCTGGACCTCCCGGATCTTTCTCCATGAACCGCCGCTGGTTTCAAGCGATGTTTCAGTATCACATAGTATCTCAAGATCCATTGTATGTATGTGCAAATCGTACTGAACATGTAATATTCATTTCCACCATTGTATTGAACATAACCAGCCATGGAATCGTAGTCTGGACAAATGAGACAAGCACAATTGCACCACTAGGTGGATTAAAACAGGTTTTTATTTTGGGAATGCGTCGAGTTGAGACGAAAACGTATTATGATTAATAACGAGGATAACACTTTGCGAATGTAGAGAGAAATTTATGAAAAATGACGATTTCCATTCGATTCTAGCAGGTTCTGATCGATTTTGATGAGCATTTGATTTTTGTTGTATGACCAATTGTATGTATAGGTCAAATGTTTAAAAACAGTAATTTAAGGTCAAGATAACATCATTTTTAACCCGCGTATTTCGAAGGTTTAGTATCTTCGATGAGTTTCACAAACGTTAAACAGTGCATCATTTGATAAAATAATTTTGACGGTATATCGTCCAAGAAGTATGTATGGTGAATTTTCTCAGGTTAATATTCATGACTACAATAAAGTCTCAACAAATTCGCTAAAGACACGAACTCTGTTACTATTTTCTGAAAAATTAATTCTGCATAATTTTAAAACTTCAAAAATTACGGTTTCGGAATTATGCCGTTTGGACAGTATGATCGATTTTCACCAAACCCCCACCAAACTGAATCCCTGGCTACGCCGCTGACTTCAAGTAAGTAGAAACAAACTCGTTCTACACTCGTTCACAAGAAACTTCTTCGAATGCTGAATATCTATTATAACACATTGAAACCCCGATTTTATCAGCCAAATATGAACATATGTTTGATGGGCTTTAGCAGACGAACAAGACTGAATTGGAGTAAATCCTTTCTTGAGCATGTTTTCCTTATCATGAAAATATGCGAAATATGCGAAAATAAAAAGTTCATCATAATCAGAAATAGTTATCAGACTACATCAAGGGACGAGAAGAATATTTTAACAGCTTCAGTTTATTATAAAGAAAAAAATGCCCGATTTAGTCAATGTCCCCATTTTGTCAGCCCAAAATACACCATGAGATTGATAAAAATGGGTCTTTATTGTATGTATTATTCGCTGTTTTCACATTAATAGGTACAATTCATTTTTGGAGATTTTTTCATTGCATCGAACTACAACAATTTTTAGGTAGTTTTCAAGGGGTTATTTTATAGACTTCTTTTAAAATTTGGCGAACCTTTTCCAATTCGTATACCAATTAATTGGTATACTTAAGGGTTTATATGTTGCAGATAGAGAAAATACTTAAATTTTCAGCTTTTTTTGTCCACAATATTACGAAAGTTTATTACACAATTTTTCCTAATAAGTTTGTGAAAATTATAAACTATTTGAAATTTTTTAATAGCTCAATTTTTTATTTAACGTGATTTTTTAATATATAGTGACCATCGCTTCACAACGTAGTCTATTTTTCATGGCTTGCGGTGAGCACGATCTCTCGAATTGCTGAACTGAAAATTATGGAATAGAAATTAATTTTTAGTATTCTTTACAGACCCGCTGGTGCCCTAAAACGATTTCGCTAGATTTTCAGAGCACTGTGCACCCAGTGCATTAACGCAAGTGACGGAAGGTTATCAAAAAGTTTCGTGAAAATGAAAATTCCAGTAATGATGATGATTTTCCCAAACGGTTTGTTTTCGTGAGGTTTTTATTTGTTCTTTGGCATTAGGATTAGCGATAATAATTCAAATCAAGGATACTACTGGGAAGTCACCTTTAGAAAAAGTCGATGTCGAAGTAAAATTTGAAACTATGCACGCATGCACTTCAGAGATAGCGTGATATCAGGAGCTGCGATTTCATTTCAACTCTTTTTTGTGAAAAGGGCGATACTTACAAATGTAAACATAGGGCTTTTTTCATACATGCCAATTAGGGCTTTGAAACGCAACAAATTTACCTAAAAATTTTGATTCTACGATATTGCTTTCTTAAACTACAGCAAAAAATACAACGGGCGAAACTGTATTTTTGTTTGTTTATTTAAAGTTTCGCCCGCGATACTTCAATGCTGATAGGTGAGACCGAAAAAGTAAACAATCGCCAAAGGGGCGATACTATCGTTTTGTCAATTTCAATAGCAAAAACAAATTTTAATTTAATAATTTCTAATACTTTAAGAAGTTTTGGGTTTCGATCACTGAATCATGCAATCTAGGATGTAAAAAACGCTTTTAATCCACCTAACAGTGTGATGAGACATTTCTTATAACTCTTATCACTCTCTTCGGATATTATATCGTTTGAGAACATTTAGAGCTTGATGTTTCGCGATGTTTTTGATAACACATACTACATGGGATAGTGGCAGGACTCAGAGAATCGCTCAAATCAGCATAGGACAACATCAGTGCTAGAAATCTCAAACCAAATCAATGGGAAAGCGAAAAAATGGCCCATGGACAAGAATTATCGTTAATGCTCTGTTAATAAAATATCTAAATTGTGGTGGGAAAACTGAATTTTCCTAAAGGGGTTATTTATTTATCATTCGCATGTATGAAAAAAGCCTTATGTTTACATTTGTGAGTATCGCCCTTTTCACAAAAAAGCGTTGAAATGAAATCGCAGCTCCTGATGTCACGCTATCTCTGAAGTGCATGCGTGCATAGTTCCAAATTTTACTTCGACATCGACTTTTTCTAAAGGTGACTTCCCAGTAGTATCCTTGATTTGAATTATTATCGCTAATCCTAATGCCAAAGAACAAATAAAAACCTCTCGAAAACGAACCGTTTGGGGAAATCATCATCATTACTGGAATTTTCATTTTCACGAAACTTTTCGATAGCCTTCCGTCACTTGCGTTAATGCACTGGGTGCACAGTGCTCCGAAAATCTAGCGAAATCGTCTTAGGGCACCAGCGGGTCTAATTCAGAGCTATCTGCGCGGCGAGTTAAATCTGTAAAGAACACTAAAAATTATTTTCTATTCCATAATTTTCATTTCAGCAATTCGAGAGATCGTGCTCACCCCAAGCCATGAAAAATAGACTACGTTGTGAAGCGACGGTCACTATTTATTAAAAAATCACGGTTAAATAAAAAATTAAACTATTAAAAAATTTCAAATAGTTTATAATTTTCACAAACTTATTAGGAAAAATTGTTTAATAAGCTTTCGTAATATTGTGTAGGAAAAAAGCTGAAAATTTCAGTATTTTCTCTATCTGCAACGAAACGGTATACGAATTGGAATAGGTTCGCCAAATTTTGGAAGAAGTCTATAAAATAACCCCTTGAAAGCTACCTAAAAATTGTTGTAGTTCGATGCAATAAAAAAAACAATATTTGGAAATTCATATTTGGCTAATAAAATTGGGGTGTCAATGTATTATAATAGATATTCAGCGTTCGAAGAAGTTTCTGTGAACGAGTGTAGAACGACTTTGTTTCTACTTACTTGAAGTCAGCGGCGTAGCCAGAAATTCGGTTTGGTGGGGGTTTGGTGAAAATCGATCTTACTGTCCAAACGGCATAAATCCGAAACCATAATTTTTGAAGTTTTAAAATTATGCAGAAATATTTTCCAGAAAATAGTAACAAGGTTCGTATCTTTAGCGAATTTGTTGAGACTTTATTGTAGTCATGAATATTAACCTGAGAAAATTCACCATACATACTTCTTGGACGATATACCGTCAAAATTATTTTATCAAATGATGCACTGTTTAACGTTTGTAAAACTCATCGAAGATACTAAACCTCCGAAATTGGCGGTTTCAAAATGATGTTATCTTGACCTTAAATTACTGTTTTTAAACATTTGACCTATACATACAATTGGTCATACAACAAAAATCAAATGCTCATCAAAATCGATCAGAACCTGCTAGAGTCGAATGGAAATCGTAATTTTTCATAAATTTCTCTCTACATTCGGAAAGTGTTATCCTCGTTATTAATCATATTACGTTTTCGTTTCAACTCGACACATTCCCAAAATAAAAACCTGTTTTAATCCATCTAATGGTGCAATTGTGCTTGTCTTATTTGTCCAGACTACGATTCCATGGCTGGTTATGTTCAATACAATGGTGGAAATGAATATTACATGTTCAGTACGATTTGCACATACATACAATGGATCGACAGCCACGATCTTGAGATACTATGTGATACTGAAACATCGCTTGAAACCAGCGGCGGCTCATGGAGAAAGATCCGGGAGGTCCAGGTCCTGCCGAAAATTTTCAACTTGTTAAGAAATTTTAAATTAGTTTTAATTTTAAAGTAGCAACCCCTCACTGCATACTCTCTCTGGGCCGGTATGATTAACGATTTTTAGAGTGATTGCATAACCTTTCTATATGAGAAAGGCAAAAATGTACCAAAGTCCAAAGAAGTCAATTTTTGTCAAACATCTCAATGTTTCATGCATTTTAAAGTCATTTGGCATCGAAAATACAAATTTGATTTTGAAAATTTTTCATTTCAGTTTATATGGGAATTTGCTGTGTGATTGCACTCTTCAACTCGTAACTCCGGAACCGGAAGTCCAATCAATAAAAAATTCAATAGCAGCCGATGGGAAGGTTGTTCCTTTCATTTGAGACTAACTTTGTGCAAATCGGTCCAGCCATCTCTGAGAAACAGAGGTCACATTTTTTTCCACATACACACACAGACATTTTCCGATCTCGACGAACTCAGTCGATTGGCATATGACACTCGGCTCTCCGGGTCGGGATTAGATTGACGAATTTTAGAGTGAATGAGAAAGGCAAAAACATTTTTAGCAAATGTTGAAAGTTATGCATTTTTTGGTGAGCAGTTCTATGTTTCATAGACATTAAATCAATTTTAACTTCGCTTCCTATTAAATAAAGACCCTTATTATAGTACATCTCTACAAAAGCGAGTTCAATTTGAAAAGAAATCTGAGGATTATGATTGATTACAGAACTCTGGAATTTTCTAATGGAATGTTTTCAGGCAGGAATTTGATATTGATGCAATTAGACAACTGTGAAATCAAGACCAATAGATCAGTTACATATCAGGACCCCATTCCGACAATTTATCAAAAGTCCTAATGATGTTAACAACAACAGGTTATCAATCTACGGATCAGATAATTGTTATTGTAATATTGAATTAAATCAGTCTGCATCAATAAATTTTCAGCTTCAATCCAATATTTTTTGGGTGTTGTGGGGGGGGGGTGTTGTATGGTGTTAAACCCCAAAACCTCCTCTTGGCTACGCCGTTGCTTGGAGTTATTTTTTTCGCTTTTCATTTTCCGATATGTTTCAGATGGATCCGATGGTTATAAGTTAGAAAAATTGCAGTCAGAAGGTTCGCACAAATGAACATTTTTGTACTAATAAGTTATCAAGTTCCTTCCAGACAACTTGGAAGTGTTCGGTGATTATTTCTAGCGGTTGTAGATAGTAAAATAAAATACAAAATTCGTTTTATCGAAATAATGTTTGGCTTATTTCAAAGGATTATTACTATATTGAACAATAAATGGGCGAGAAAGAGTAATCAACAAACAACAAGCCATAACTTTTAAAGTATTCAAAATAGATATTTAAAGTCTTTAGTAAAGTTATTCGCAAAAGTAAGAGCTACAAATTTGCTGAAGACATCATTTCGATATAATCACTTCCAAGAAAATTTGTGGAAATATCTCACTCATAGGGGGATTAATCAGCAAAAGCGCAATTCCAAAAGAAAGGCCATATTACCTCCATTAAATTCTCTGAAGATACTATTGACCTAAAATAAGCCGTTTTGGCGTTAATAATAGATTATATGTTTTTGGTCATATTTCTGGCAATGGGAAATGATAAAAATCTTTCGTCCGAATTTAATGTTAAATATCTCTTTTGATAATAGTCCGATTTCTACAATCTATAGCTTGTTCGAAAGTTATTCGTTAAATCTGTCTTAAAATATATAAATTGTTAATCTATATTGTCAATTTCGGCAGATAATTTAAAAAAACTGTAAAAAACGCCATTTTTACGCATTCAAACATTCATGTCTTGGAAACTAACCATCAGAATCAAAAACAAATTAATAGCGTTCATACTGTTTTTTAGTTCTTTCATTTAAAATTGGTTTGGATAAGATCGGTTCAGCCATTGCTGAGAAACACGAATGAGAATTTGTCCATTACATACACACACACACAGACACACACACACACACACACAGACATTGTCCCAAATCGTCGAGCTGAGTCGATTGATATATAAGACTCGGCCCTCCGGGCCTCGGAAAAAATCTTGAAAGTTTGAGCGAATTCTATACATTTCTTTTATAAAACATATTGTTTGTGGCACTAAAAACTGGATTCTAACCGCACTGCGCACTTACTATTCTTCTATTAAATTCTTCTCATAGACTGGTTAGTTCGACTGGTCTGTCTATGAAAGTACCATCTCTATCACTTGAAATACATGTGTTTTGACAGCTCGCAGTTTTCAGTAGCAGTTTGATCACTCGCACTTTGAAAGTGCGGAGTCCAGGTTGGTGGGAAGTGCGCAATAATAGTTCTTAAATAGGAGATAAAACCAAGTCTGGAAATATTCACTGTTGATTTTCTTTGAATGGTATCACTGCTAGTATCGCCCTTTTCAAGAAAAAGCGTTGATTTCTTAGTTCTCAGTCGCGTTGGAAATTTGAGTAAAGTATAAACTTCAAATCGATTCAACAAAAAAAAATCGATTTATTTGGCTCAGTACAATATATAACCCCTTTAGGAAAATTCAGTTTTCCCACCACAATATAGATATTTTATTAACAGAGCATTAACAATAATTCGTTGGTATGTCTATTTTATGGGCCATTTTTTCACTTTCCCATTGATTTGGTTTGAGATTTCTAGCACTGATGTTGTCCTATGCTGATTTGAGCTATTCTCGGAGTTCTGCCACTATCCCATGTAGTATGTGTAATCAAAAACATCGCGAAGCATCAAGTTCTAAATGTTCTCAAACGATATAATATCCGAAGAGTGATAAGAATTATAAGAAATGTCTCATCACACTGTTATGTGGATTAAACACGTTTTTTCATAATTTCAAACGCTTTGAAATATTCGGAGCAATTGCGTAATTATTTTTATAGGGAAATGGTAAAAGGATATAAAATGAAAATTTGAAAAACGATGGTTAGAGCTTGCTTGGAACAAGCCAGTTCGTCAACTCATAAGAAATCCTTTAGTAGCAGTGAGTTACATCTAACCCCTCTACACTGAGCAATAAAAATATGTTATGAGTTAGCATTTCTATTCCCGTCTCTTTTATTCTACTGTGATTTTTATGCATTTTCTAGTATATACTTCTATACCGAATATGTCCAATGCATAAAATTTACAGCAGAAGAAACGAGAGGCAGATAGAAAAGTATACTATCGGTGAATAAATATAGTTCTGCGTGTAAACTTGGGTGATTTCTCGTGTAAAGTATGCGAAGATTCGTTCCACTTCAATTCTCCATCACTTCGTGAGGCAGCTTATGTGATGATACAACTCACTTTTTAAAAAGTTGCGATTCTTTTGTAAAGAAATGCTGTTGTGCGCCTTAGAAGGATGTATAATTACATTTAGAACGGAATTATTTTTGGAAAAATCACCTATTTCTGTGTGCATTTACGGAAGCTAGCATTCAGTTTCAACGCCTCCTTTATTAATTCACACAGAATCGATTGCCTTCAGCTCAGAGGAAGTATAAATTAATTCACAAACATGTTATATGTGAAGGCAGAGTATAGCATTTTTTAAAAGTTTTAGAGCATAAGTGAACTGCATTTAGTTTTAAATTTGTTGAAAATAGCCAGCAAATTCAATACAATAGGTAGGTTATATAATTGCTCAGGAAAATCGAATTTTTACCGAGGTCCGGATGGCCGAGTTTCATATTCATTTCGATACAGTCAATCGAATACAGCAAATGTCAGTGTGTGTATGTACTGGGAGACAATAAATAATACCTTTTCTTATAGAAAGGTTTAAAAAGCTTCAAACGCCTTGCCTGTTCAGTATGGGACTCACTTTTGTGTCAAACATTAGGTCATTTAGTTCATCTGTGTACTTGAGCCATTTGACTTCAAAAATCCAATTGGACAGAGACTGGCGGAGAGTTGCCGTGAGTCATTTGGCTCCCGTCGATATCTGCTCCAATAGAGCCCGGCGATGAATACCCGTAAATCCGACTGAGAGTTCCTCGTTGCCGGAATTTCTACCGACACCGAGGTGAGGAATTCCACGAAGGTCCGTTCGAAAATCTCCAAAATCGTTACCGACCATTTTATATTCCGATGAAACTATACAGGTTTCATCGGCATAGAAGACTAAGCATTTTCCACAGTCAATAAGATTATTTTGAATCAAGCGCAATTTTTTAAACGGGCGTATGCGCATTAATTTAATTTTTTTCGGTTACTCTATTTTATACAGCAAAACTATCAGAGAACAAGTTACAAGGAATGAAGACTATTTCACGAAAAAAACATAGACTGAAAAAAATATTGTGTCATTTTTTACCAAAACAAAATCTCATATTAAAAATTAAAATTGCAAAAAAAAACAATTTGTCTAATTTTTTTATATTTGTCAACAAAAACCTATAGAGAAAAGAAACATTTTGAATGTGATTGCATGATGGAGAACTTATTGGTAAAAAAGTTTTTCTAACAATAACTTTATACATGTTTTTAATTTTCATACTGAGTGACATACAAAACTGGTATCATTTTAAATCAAAATGCATTTAACAAAAATCTTCTAATATGTTCTCGAGATATTTGGAATTTTGCTCCAATAAAAACAATTAATTGGTGTAATTATAAGCTTTTTAAAAGCTATTCGCGTTACTCTATCATAAAATGACATTAATCTAATATTTCAGAATAAACTTTTTCAATGTATTTGGATCATGGAGAAGCTTTTAATAAACAAGTTTTCCTAACAACAACTTTTCACATATTTTTTATAATTCCTACTATTTGCAGTCAAAAATACAATTTTATTTTTGAATATGATTCTAACCGCCATTTGATATCTAAATACCTATAACAAAAATTTTCGGAAATGTAATAGTTCTCGAGATATTTTAAGTTTTGTTTTAAAAACACAATTATTTTGTTCTATTACGACCTCTTCTTAAGTTATTCGCGTTTCTCCATCAAAAGGTGTAGCTTTTCCAAAAAGGCCGCAACATTTCCTATAACTTTCTCTTTGACATCAAGGCGATATTGTAAACCATTTCAAAGCTACATGAAATTTTATGGGCCTTTTAAAAACCTATTGTTGTTGATGGAGAAACGCGAATAACTTATGAAAAGGTCACAATAAAACAAAATAATGGTGTTATTAAAACAACATTTGAAATATCTCGAGAACTACAACATTTCAGAAAAATTTTGTTATGAGCATTTCGATTTAAAATTGCGTTTAGAATCATATTAAAAAAAATAAAATTGTGATTTTGACTGCAAACAGTATGGATTACAAAAATATTTGAAAAGTTTGTTGGTTGTTAGGAAAACTTTCTTATTGAAAGCTTCTCCATGCTCCAAATTCATTGGAAAAGTGTCTTTTACTTCTTTAAAATTCTAAATATTAGATTTTTTACATTTTATGATGGGGTAACACGAATAACTTTTAAAAAGGGCATAATTACGCGATTTAATTGTTTTCGTTAGAACAAAATTGTATGTGAATTAGTATGAAATTTAAAGACATGTATAAAGTTATTGTTAGAAAAACGTTTTTACCAATAAGCTTTCCATCATACAATCACATTCAAAATGTTTCTTTTCTCTTTAGGTTTTTGTTGGCAAAATATAAAAATTAGAAAAAATTTTTTTTTTGCAATATAAATTTTTAAAATATAGTTTTGTTTTTGTAAAAACTGGCACAATATTTTTTCAGTGAATATTTTTTTCGTGAAGAAATATTCATTCCCTGTCAATCGTTCTCAGGAAGTTTTGGTGTATAAAAAAAGTACTCGACTTAGAGTTTTTGGAAATTAATGCACGTAGAAATCCTTTTGAAAAATTGCTCGTGTATCAAATATTGAAAATCATGGAGATTCATAAACTGAACACAACTGCAAAGTTTCGTTCGAATCGACGATGCTCATATTTTGCGGTCGGCCGGTTTCTCATGGAATCCCTCAGGTGCGGAGGTCGGTTCAATGAATCCCTTTGTAGCGTAGCTTCCGGATCGTTAACGTCTCCACCACGTACCGCCGGCACTTCGACGCGGGCTACAAGATGTAGTGCTGTAGTGGATTTAGTCTACTCCACAGGATGCCGGTATGATGAGTTTATTCAAACTGTCAGCTCCACCCTACTAGTATCTGCGTGACTACGACTTTCTACGCTTAGAGTCGCCATATCGCTTCACGCTACCCCGAATCAGGGGTACTCAACGACCACATGTTCCGGCGTATCTTCAGCACACTTTTATACACATATACATACATATAAACACATTTGAACGCTGGCCTGATGTCCTCACTGTGGCCAGAAAACGGTTCTTAATGCTCCATCACCTATCATCATTCCCAACTGTTTCAATACACGTATCGATGTGCACTGATAATAGAAATTCGTAAATATAACGAAATCGAGCATGCAATGCACGAATTCATTCGTCGTTTTCTGCAACGAAGTCTTTTCGTGCATTGTAAATAGCAAGTTTTGTTCATTTCATGAACAAAAATAGCCGCTTGCTCAACGAAAGCTTTCGTAAATTTTACACATTTAACGTACACTGCACGAATGTTATCGTTGATAACGACTTTATTTTTCGTGAATTAAACGAAATGTTTTGTTTATTTAAATAAACGTTTGTGTATATTACAAACGATTTCATTGCTCACACGAATTTATTTCGTTCATCTTAGAAAACTTTGCGTATTTATTAGCCTCTTGTTATTTTCAATCGATCTTTGTTTGACAACATCGATTTTTTTTATTTAAAAAAAATCGATGTGGCCAAATCGATTTTATTGTGGTAAGAAGAAATGACCGGGTGATGAACGAATGCTTTCGTAAATTTTACTTGCATGAATGTTATCGTTGATAATGACATTATTTTTCGTGAATGAAACGAAATGTTTCGTTTATTTTAATAAATGTGTGTGTGTGTATATTACGAACAATCTCGTTGGTCGCACGAATTCATTTCGTTCATCTAAGAGAATTTAAAAGCATATTATTTTGACATTGCTCCTGCAGAGAAAAACTCAAACTTATTCATACAAAACCAACGAGCAGTTCGCGATGGCTCAACTGAATCCCTACTGCTCCGAATTCTGGATCAAATGGCAGAGGTTCATGAAATCTTCCTGAATCCGGCGGACACGGATACGGCTACTAAATAGTCAGACTGAGACCGTCGTGATGATCAACAATTATCTGACGTATAGCGACAATGACTCCATATTCTACCTCTATTGAAGCTTCTTTGACGTTGACGGTTTGACGAATGCTGCTTGTAAATATTATAAATACTTTCGTGTACACCAGCAAATAATTCGTTTGCCTAATGAAGCCATTTCGTAATAAGCCAACGAAAGTCGTTTCGTGGTTTTCACGAGAAACTCGCAATAAAAAATAAAAGTGTTTCAATAGAACTACGAACGATTCATTATATGTACGAAAAATACGTATATTTTATGAAAATTTTCTGTACGAAACTAATTCCTAGCGATTTACGAATATATTCTATCAGTGTGATTGATAGTCCTTCAACGGTGCTTTGATCCGGCTGGACGCTACAATTGCTGCCGAAAAAACCTCAGTTTTATGGTTGCATAGCTGTAACCTAAATATACATTCTGTTTTCGATTGTGTTTCGGGTCGTTGTCAGCATTTCCACCATTTCTATCGTCTCTCTTGTAATTGTGAGAACGACGACTCCTATAGACAGATTTAGTATTAGAACGCCACTATACATCATGTTCCAAAGTTTTAGGCCAAGTATAGAGCCTTATGGAACTCCTGTCGTTCTTTCCCGAATGTGTGTCGTAGACCAGCACTTAGTTCTGAACAGGCTGCTGCACAGGTATTCGGCTACTCTTTGTGCAACGATTCCTAACTGACGCTCAAAAACGCGGTCTTGACGTCTATCATTACTACGGTGCAGTAACAGCTCCTTCTCTATTACCTGTTTGACAAACCGCTTTCTCGCTCCGTGCATTTCGTTATCCTGTTGAGGATAACACTTCACAAGAACTTTCCGAGAACATACACCCGGCATATGGGTCTGAATGATGTTAGATCTCTTGACGGTTTCCGTGGTTCAGACAGCAGCACCAGCTTTTGAATTTTTCATCTCACTAGAATCAGTAAGTTGAATAAATTAGCTCGATTGGCTCGTTCCCCATGTTACTAGGAGATTTGTTCCTACCAAGTAAGTAGTCTCGTCATTTCATTTGAGAAGGGAAAGACAATACAATACATGCACAATACAAGCGCAACACAAAACTGTAAACTGTCTGGATTCTTCACACCGAAAGGAGAAATGGACCCTACTGATAAATCCTATAGCTCTTTATCCCAAAGGGTTAGGAACAATAACATGTTTGGGTTTAATTTCCTGTAGATTGGTTCGTCTATATATGAGGAGCAAAATATCCCTCGATCCAATCGATACGCGATTGGATTACTGCAGCGGCGTTACATATTAGATAAGATGTAGTTCCGAATTCAAACTCATAAAGATTACACGAATAATACTCAGCAGTACCCAAGTGAAGATTGAATGCTGCAATTTTGCTTGGAAATTTGATCCACGACCAACTACCTGAAAAGAGCGCAGGGGCAGTCGCTATTGATAGATCGATACAGTCTGAAAACTGTGTTCAAAAGATAGTTCAGTACTTCACCTTCCTCAGTCGAGCATTCACCATAAGCAGTTCCAATTGAACTGACATGAGTCTTTGGATTTCGAAAGTTGTTTTTTTAATCTACCAATTTACAAACGTGCACTGCACAGTGATCGGGAATGTAAATTTAGGAGAAATTTGAAGTATTTACTAAGTCTTATTATGTTTTTGGGGAATTGTTCGATTTTTTTAAATTTCTATTATAGAGGTTTTAACCTTAAGGTCATTCGCCTCTTCGGGTTAGAAAACCTCTTATAAAAAAATTCTAACCCTATGTGCGGGGTCGGGACTCGAACCCAGGTGCCCTGCGTATAAGGCAATCGATTTACCTACTAAGCTACGCTAACCCCTAAGTGTTCGAATTTTGTGAGCCCATTTTTTGGTAAAATAACTGTTAGGTTAGACCTAATCTGACTAACATCAAACATTTTTGTTTTGATCATTCTAGGTAGAGACATACTAAATCAAGTGAAGTTGTAGAACGACTAATTGTAATCTGTTATACTTTTCATTTTACAAAAAAGGGGGTTTTTCTTAGAAAAACGGATTTATTCATATAACTTTTGCGGTATTGATTTAAAACTAAAGTAATCTTCAGGCAACTTTAAAACAATATTAGGGCGAATAACTTATTTCATTGTACCACATATTTAACTGAAATCGTTGAAATGTCAGTCCCGGTACAGTCTGGTGAGTAGTTTGTGTTATGGCTGAGTTGGTTCATGCAGACAACATGCAGTCTATAGGACACGAAGATGGATGGGCGAGGAAGGGTATCATAGTGTCAAGTCGTCTAGTATGTCAGTCTGTGTATCTTTCACCTTGTAACAATTTGAGGTCAAAGTCAGTACAACTTAACACGTTTTGCATTTACATCGCTTATGTAATGATCCAAGTCGTATTTACACTCCTAGGTCTAAAGCGAAGTACGCGTATCCCGCGAAAGTCGACGCAGACACACTGTAAATAAGAAAGTACAATATTTAATTAGCTTAATCAGCATGAGTTCAATGTTATCTTCATTTGATAATATTTTGGAACGCTAGGAAAATGGGTATTGAAAGGGACGGGGTAGGGGCTAGTAGTGTGAGTGAGAGTCGAGGATATGTCAAAAATCCTTCATCTTATTTCGGTATACGGGTTGGATGAAGGAATTGCTGTGAGGGGGGTCCAAGGGTATGGGAGGCGATGAAGGATGGAGTGTTAGCGAAAGGGAGGGGGGGGGGGTCGAAGCAATACTCAACTGCATATTTTGCCTTCCATTTGAGACTTGGTTTGAGAAAATCGGGTCAGTCGTCACCGAAGAACCGATGTGACTTTAATTGTGGAATATGCCCAGAATCCGGAACTTCCGGAATTGTCGATAGTGGACATTATATTTAACTGTTTGAACGGCAATCAGTGATCTAGACCTGCGAATCGACGTAATTTGGTAACCATTTCAATAATTTTTAGCCTCTGAAGTATTACGATTGTAACGGTTTATATGGACAATTCCTGTGTAACCTTACTAATCAACCTGTAACTTCGGAAAAAAGACTCATAACCGAATGAAATTCATAGGCAGTCAATGGGGTTGCTGTATT
Source organism: Topomyia yanbarensis (assembly GCF_030247195.1). Taxonomy (NCBI): domain Eukaryota; kingdom Metazoa; phylum Arthropoda; class Insecta; order Diptera; family Culicidae; genus Topomyia; species Topomyia yanbarensis. Next base: position 82,699,961 of record NC_080670.1, on the reverse strand, counting down.
TTTCATTTGAAATCAAGTTTTTTAAAATCGGTCAAGAATTCGCTGGGGAATAGGTGTGATATTAGCTTAGGAACTTGGCGAGTTCCCCGGGGGCATCAAGAGCCGTCATAGATGGCCAGTGTGGTCAAAGCTACTTTAATTGGACATCAGTGATGCAGACCCGTAAATGAAAGTAATGTTGCACCCATTTTAATACGTTTTATCATTTGGACATCATGGTCGTACCAGTTTATGTGGGAATTTGGACATCATAGTGGTACCAGTTTATGTGGGATCTCCAGAACCGACAGTCAGATCAACTAAAAATTCAATAGTAGCTTATGGGAGCATAATACCTTTCATTTAAACTAAGTTTGTGGAAATCAGTTCAGCCATCCCTGAGAAAATTTTAAAAAGAGACACACGCATATACACACAGACAAAAAAAAGACAAAAGATAATTAGCTTTGAATTAACGTCTTTAGAATGCAAATTTCAAACATTTTCCAATTAAATCTTTGTGAGTCCCTTTAACGATAAAAGAATACAAAAATTGCGTAATAAATTAACTCAGTTGATTGCATAACTTTCTGTATTAAAATGGCATCTGCAATATTTACGAACAATATTTTTATTACATTATAATTGTATAGTTAAACATATAACCTAGTTAAACATATGAGTATTACTATATTAGTACTTTGAAAACTGCTATTATTACTATAGACTCTAACCAACACTAATAGTTGAAACTAAACGAAAATTCGTTATATTAAAAGTATAATAATTGTTTACACCGTCAATCTCATTATTTTTGACTCTCCCTCTTGCAGGTTGATACGATTGGCGGTAATGTAAGCATCATCAAGCCACAGTAAATTCAATAGTTATCTAAATATAAGAACCTTCGCTCTTTTTAGTTTCTATTTGTACCAAGTTCTACTACTAGAGGTTAATTAGTTCTCATGTTAATAATTCACCAATCATTTGGCTACTCAGGATTGATTTACATAAGAAGCCCGCTTCAGGATGTTGATTACAATACGCCTCGATAGTTGTATATCGAGGAGGCCGGGAGGGCTGATGTGAGCCTTTTTTCTGTTCTATACTTTTTCTCTCTTGATCAGCTCATAACCAAGAATCAATCAATAACAAAAAGATAATTGAGAAAGGATGTGCTATGTGCGGTGATTGGCTATTCATATATTAATAGTGTTTGAGTACTAATGTGTATGTGTCATGTGATGATCATAACTTCAGCTGTATCTTGTACCTGTCTAATCTATTACATCTCTCATCTATTGCCTTTTATCTCTTCTTTTTGAGTCTTATATTGCCATTCTACACCCGCCTTCAGCTGGGTCAGTCAAAGATAACGCTCATATCCACCAGATAACACGTTCCATGGCGACATGACAGGGAACTACAATTGATACGAGAGAACTCACTCACTCATCTGAACCGCGCACTGAAATTTAGTATCAGATTCACAGCTCGCGCGATCGTTCAGGACCAAACGCAAATATGTGAATGGTGCCACGGTCACAGAATCGAGTGTATATACGCGAAGTCACATAAACGTTACCACACGCGAAAAACAAGTTAACATACAAACGCTTGAGCTCTTCGCGAACATCCACGCACACCTACGCCCGCGATCGCGCAAACATGATTACACCTCGGAGATAGTGAACGTCCTAACACTCATACATTCTCAAACGCGCTCTCAAGCGGGAACCTACAAAAATGTCCTCGCGCACGCGATCACGAATCGGTCATGTCCGGAAGTCTATCCTCGATCCAAAAACCTAGGTCCCTACCTTCAGCTGGGCCAATTAAGAAAATACGCTCATACCTATTACACAACTTCCAAAACTCTACCAAAAGATTCTATAACATTTTCCCGAAAACCATCTCCTAACAAATATAATTTCGAAGCTTTTTCCTTAGACACACATTTACCAGAATACATCAATTCCCACTAATTTCCAGAAAGTACAAAGCCCAGAAAATTACTTGACTGAAAATTCAATTTTCTCAGCTAAATTTCTAACAAACGTTTCATTTAGATTTTATTCACTTAAATGCTTGTTATGATTACAAAAATAATGCAAATTTCAACAAAGCACATACACCTAAATATTTGAATTGTTATCATTCTGTTGATTGAGTTATTTTAAAAATTGTTCTGTTGGCACCTATATATAAATGGGGTGGTTGTTTTCGCTGATTCTCAATGTGCTATTCAGAAAGAACTTGTCTATGGCTGAGTAGTTCTTCGGGTTCGGGGAAAGAGTTGTTTAGAGTAACAGAACGTTTGAAGTGGTGAATCGGAATACAAATTATTTGAAACAGTTACATGAAGTAGCAAATTACGTGTTACATGTATTTAAAAAGCCTGCGTACCTCTTATTTTGTCATCCATAAATGACGTAGCATTTTTGAGTGATTTTGAACACCCCTCCTCCATCGTAGCATTTGGTCACAACACTCTAAATACCCTCTGGTAATTACAGCTTGACGGTAACTTTCCCCCCCACTTCACCCGTAAAAATAAACAAAAATAAAAAACGATGTTAGTTAAATGAAACGGGTAAGGTTGTCGTGACATCAAGTCAACCCCTATTCCCCTTTAAAAAAGCTACGTAGCATGATATGACCCTCTACCCCCTGTCGTCACACATCATCACAAAATACAAAACCGCCTCCCCCATATAATGCTACGTCATTTATGGATGGTCCATAGGAGTGTGTAGAATTTTGCCCCTATTCGATTTTAACGTTTGCTCGTCAGTTATAAAAATGGTCTTTAAGCAAGAGGAGCAAAGCTTTGCTCGAGCATCGCGAAAATCCGACCAATTTGCACGAAATTGGCGAGATCATATGTGTATTCATATGTATCAACAGTCACCAACGTATTAAAAGTGTTTGAGAAATGTTTGTTGATAGCCAAAATGTGTAGATTGGGGGGAAGTTGAAAATTGCAAACATTTTCAAACAAATGAAATTGTCCAAGATCAATAAGAAATGTCTGGTTTGGCAGCCTATCTGTACCTGTTGTTTGAAAGGCGGCATGTTGATTGCGAGGGCAACCGCCAGCTAGGATTTTCGGGGGTATAAATATCTGGCTATTTATTCAATTTGGGTAATACTTTACTGGGAAAGGAAATAATGTTTTCCAAGAATTGGTTCCAGGTCATGGTTTGTTGGAGAATAGTTCTTTCTGGTGAACAACTTCGGTGTTTTAGTTTATTGAGATTGGTTTTCGCGGGAAGGTCGTAGATCCCTCCCAACGACATAAAAAGGTAAACCGGACAACTTTTGCCGAAAACTGACTTGTAGAATTTTGCGGTGCCTTTTCTCCATAAGTACTACAATACTTTGCCGAAATATTTATATTCTGATACGACATACTTCACCTCCATATTTCTATATAGAAGAACCCAGGGCCAATTGGAAGGGTTCTCAATGTTAATTTGTTTCATCTTTTTGATTTGTATAGATCGAGCAAAATAGACAGACAAATGCAGACTATTGCATACAACTCATTGTTTTTTGTTTATGATGTGTTGCCCTCAGTTTTATAGATATAAATGTATGATGCGAGAATTCGTTCATCTTACCTACTGTCGTATGTGAGGACTTCCACGAAGATCCGTCCGAAAATCTCCAAAATCGCGACGACTATTTTATATTCCGATGAAACTTTACAGGTTTCACATGCGTGGAAGTCTAAACATTTTCCACAGCCAAAGATTATTTTGACTCAAGCGCAATTTTTCAAAAGGACGTATATGTTTCTACGTGCATTAATTTCAAAAAAAAAAATTGTCGGTTACTCTATTTTATACAGCAAAATGAGTGACAGGGAATGAAACTGAAAAATGCTGAACAAAAGTATTTTATAGCTCTCGTTGATGTTTTTGTGAATAGGTGTTCAGCAGAGTTTCTTGAAGTTTTATTGTACCTATAAATCGGCTAGCACCTACACTTTTCCTAAGGGGTACTACCATTTCTAGAAACATTTTTTCTTCAACATTTCAAAAATATTTTTCTTTTGCAACCTTGTGTAACGGTTTAAGTTTAAGTAACTTAATAAGGGGACTATTTATCTATATGTTTGTTCGCGCGATATATATCTATGTATCGGAAGGGGGTCCTTAAAAGCAGTTTTTGGCTGTTTTTCCCAACAAAGAATTTATATAACTAAGGTTTGCTCTTGAAAGATTCATTTTGAAAAAAAGCATTAATTCCTTGAAATTTTCGTTTTTATCCCAATATTGACAACAGTACAAATCAACGCATTCACGAAAATTAGAGCCTGAAATTTTTAAAGAGTAATCCGAAGTAACTAATACTTGGATACATATCGTCCGTTTGATATATAGATAAATAGACTCATAATCTTATATGTCACTGTGTTAGGTCCGTTGGTTTGTGGATATACCTCATTAAGAACCTATACCTGACGCAAATGATCATTTAATGATATTCCGAGGTGAAAAAATACATTTTAGCTATGCATCCTCTTCCATTGAGTGCGGCATCTCACCCGCAATTTTGATGCGGCATCTCCCCCAATTGTAGGGGAGAGATGCCGCACGACGACGTATACGAGATATAGACCCCATAAACGAGATATAGAGAGTGCGGCATATCTCCTGACGCGGCATCTCTCCCGAAATTACCCTACACCTTCACGAAAATTTTTAAAAAAAGTATCATTTTTCACAAAACCAGAAAATTATATTAAAAATTTGAAATACCTAAAAAACATTTTTTATATTTTGTCAACAAATAGGTTTAAAGAGAAAAGAAACATTTTGAATGTGATTGCACGATGGAGAACTTTTCAGTGAAAAAGTTTTTCTAACAATAACTTTACACATGTTTTCAAATTTCATACTAATTGCCATACAAAACTGTAATTTTATTACAGAATAATAATTTTTGTCTCGAGCATAAAATGGCGAAGAAGAATCCTATAAAAAATGCATTTTTGACGGCAAATAGTATGAATTATAAAAATATGTCAAAAGTTTTTGTTAGGAAAACTTTGTTTATTGAAAGCATCTCTATGATCCAAATACTGACGGCGCCGTTGGTTGAGTGGTAAGCGTGACCGCGACTCATTCCAATTTGCCTGGGTTCAATTCCAGCTGAGGCCATTGAGATTTTTCTGAGGTGAAAAAATCTGTGGTCACATCTTCCTTCGACAGGGAAGTAAAGCCGTTGGTCCCCGATCTATGAGTTTGGTGGATCGATATCTAGTCCAGATAGTGATGTAACCTCTCTGGCGTCGGTAAAGAAGAAGTGATCCAACTTCTATACTCTTACTAACAAAAATATCCTCTTCCTGTGTTACTTGTGGAGTGCGCAGTAGTATATACGGCCTCTAGCAAAAGCAAGTATCGAACTAACCATTCCTTCTCTTTCCTTCCGCGATCTACGTTCGGGCCTGGCCGGCGCCGGTATTGATCAATACTTTAGGATCACCAGGAGTTGCACATTGAAAGATGTTTCACTACTCCCAAGCATAATTATCGACCGTTTATCTGTGCAACTTCAGCTAGTCCAGATCGATAACGGAGTAGCAGCCAGGGGTGGTCGCACAAGCTCAAGCTCAAGCTCATGAAAGCTATGATCCAAACACACTGAAAAAAAAATTGTTTACCTCTTTAAAACGACAAACATTAGAATGTTGATATTTTAAAAAGGCATAGTTACACGAATTTATTGTTTTTGTTGGAGCAAAATTCCATATATCTCGAAAACTATTCCATTTTGGAAGATTTTTGTTAAATACATGTTGATTTAAAATGATACTTAGAATTATATTCTGTAATGAAATCACAGCTTTGTATGTCAATTAGGATGAAATATAAAAACATTTATAAAGTTATTGTTAGAAAAACTTGTTATCGATAAGTTCTTCTTAATGTAATTACATTCAAAATGTGTCATTTTTCTTTAGGTTTTTGTAGACAAAATATAAGAAATAGAAAAAAATGATTTTTTTTGCAATTTAAATTTTTAATATAAATTTTCGGTTTTGTGAAAATGACACAACATTTTTTTCAGTGCATATTTTTGCTTATAGAAGTATTCATTCCCTGTAACTCGTTCTCAGATAGTTTTGCCTTATAAAATAGGGTAATCGACCAAAAAATTTTGAAAGTTAATGCATGTAGAAACGTCTACGCCCTTTTGAAAAATTGTTCTTGCATCAAAATATTGGAATTATCAGAAAAAAGCATAGAGATTCACAAACCGAACACAACTGTAAAGTTTCGTTCGAATCTACAATGGTCAAATTTCGAGGTCGGCCGGTTTCTCATGGAATCCCTCAGGGGGGACCCCATGAAATTTCAGAAATCGAATTCGTATTTTTGATGCCAAACATCTTTGAAATGCATGAACCGTCGAGATTTTATGTTATCTAAAAAAATGTTTGATGAAAATCGATTTTTTGGGACTTTGCTGATTTTACACCTTTTGTCTTTCTCTTAAGGGGGTCTTCTACTCGCGAGGCCTAAAATTGAGCACTTTTTGGGAATAAATTATAAAGCATCTACTCAATGGACTTAGAAACTTTTTCTTTATTTTGAAGATACATGTTTTGAGTATTCAATTTTACTTTCGAAGACGAAAAAAAAAATCTCTCGCGACCTTGAAACTTAATTGATGACATTGATGTTGAAACTGCATGGGTCCCGCTTAAGTAAAGTTTTGGCAAATTGGGTAATCTGTAATCAGAAAACTCATATTTTTTATAATCATAGTCACGTTGGCTATGTTTAGACGAGAGAGATTTCTATTATTTTACAATTTGTAAAAGTTATGTAACGATTTGTGAAAATTTCCAATATTTACGTTATTTTTTGACCTGTTAGGGGCCAAAAAATGGAACAAATTGACAATTTGCAAATCCCTCTGGACCAAACATAACGGTATGCTTTCTGGATAATTGGAGACAAAATTATTGCAATCGGACCAGTATTTCTATGAAAACTCTTATACCATGTTTACAGTACAGAGTTAAAACATGTTATAATAATTAGCAACAAGAAAAATGTCATCAAGATAGCGTTAAAACACGTTTTATCTCGTAGTGTGAACGTAGTATTACTTGGCCGCTTAAAAACACTATTTTCGTGAAAATGCGTTTAAAGATAAAGTACGGTGTATAACTCGAAAGTAGCAACTTACTAGATAATCTACTATACTGGGTCCGCAGAGCTCACCTTCCTCATCACGAAAATTCTTGGATCAGCACATTTTTCTCTCTGTGTTGAATTCGGGCTTGCTTTGCCGCGACACCCACATTGCGTTCAAAACGAGTTATACGTTCACTGCCGAGTAGCACGTCTTTCTGCTTCAGTCCCCCAGGCAATTTTCATCACCTCCATAGCTTGTAAGATCGATGAAAATGCTTGGTTGAAGATACTGACTGCCAAATAATTCACAACATTGACCACCTGCCTGCTATAATTTGTGCATGTGTTTTGGCGCTAAGGAACAGATTCCACTATTCAGAGACTCAATGATGTTTTGAGTGTGATCTTCTAATCATCTTTCTAATAAATCATTAGATGATAGACTTTCGTAGATCCTGACATGTTGAAAAGTTTCTAAAGTTCCTTTTACTTCAGCCTGACGCCACTTGCACCAACTGTCCTCGCCGGGTGAACACTTAGAGTGTTGGGGATTTTCGTTCGATGACGAGCAGTGTTCGAGGGAAGCCCAGATTGCATTTCGCATATGTTCTACAGAAAGTGAGTTTCTCCGAATCGCCAGCCCATAATATTTTGTTAGCTGGCCGATTGATTTGTCAGTAAACTTTCCCTTTCCGTTCTCATCGATACCTTTGTTTTCTTTCTTCAGTTTTCGTAATCTCGTTCCCATACGCTTCTCAACATGTCCGACGCATTCTTTCTTCTGTACGATAATCTCGTCCCCATATAAAATAAACAAACCACTCACAGACGCTGACATACACATAAACCGTCAAGAATGGACCGGTGAATTCTTTAAACAATGATTTTTCCATAGACAAGTGTCATCGTGGTGCCGCCGCGCTTAGTATCTCAGAAACGGCCGGAGATGGGTACGCTTCGGTTCCCAGAAACATGCCAAGGAATATGATTTTCACCAAATCCTATTGTCGGATACATATAGATTGAAATTAAATAAAGTAAAAAAATCGATTTTTTGAAACCGTGAGAGTAGAAAAACCCCCTTAAAAAGAAAGGCAATCATTGCAAAAATCAATTTTTTAACCGAGGCCCGGAGGGCCGAGTAGTATCATATACCATTCGATTCAGTTCGTCGAGATCGGAAAATGTCTGTGTGCATATATATGTGTGTGTCATTTGAACTCACACAATTTTCTCAAAGATGGCTGAACCGATTTTCACAAACTTAGTTTCATCTGAAAGGTATAATACTCCCATAAGTTCAATCTACTTTCTACCGCTGCCGCTGTCAGACCTACAATCGTACAGTGGCGGGTCTACGAACAAAAGTCGGCCAAAACCAAAAATGTTGCCCAAACTGGCTGAAAATTACATGTTGAGGTAATTTTGGAGTGCTGAGCTCATTTTTAATGTCAAAAGTTGAAAAAGATGAGATAATTTTTTCCATACAGTGTTATCGAACCATTCTTAATAGCATAATACCATTTTATGATAAATCTTTTTTTACTGATTAGATATAACTAAAACTAGCTATAACAATATAATAATTGGATAAAACTACTTTCAATCTCTACAAAAGCGTTTGATTACACTTTATTTAGTTGTTATTTTGCTCTAGTAACCATGCGCTTCCATATCAGCAAACATTTAAAAATGTCGATTTTAAACCCCTTCGGGCAAAACAAGACCACGAAATTCGAAAAGTAGAGATGATTTCCCATATAATGTATAATAAGTGACCGTTTCGAACTGTTTCACCTGATTGTACAGAATACATTTGTGAAAAAAGAATTTGCTATCAACCCACTTAAGATATATTTGTAATAATATTACATAGTTTGAATCAAATTTGGCAAACATGTTGAAATGATCAACAAAGCTCTTTAAGTGCCCTTTAAAATGAAACTAGTTGTGCTCAAATCGGATTAAAATTGAAAGAGCAACATGTTTTTGAAGAGAAGATAGATACTGTGATTTCGAAAATGAATTTCATTATAATTGTCTGACACAGCGATGTTTAAATTGCTATTAAAATCTAATTCTCATTCGTTTGTCGCAAAATTTGGAGAATATATCGTTCAATATATAAGAAACCTAGAAAAAATAAAAAATATTAATATTTGAAACATAGGTTTTGTCCGGCCTCCGGCCACTGTGAATCGAGCCAAGTGAACAACACTGCCTATGATCGCATATCAGTCCCATAAAGATAGAAAATCTCATAGAAAACGGGACAGCTATGCGATCATTGGTAGAATAGCTACTATTCAGGTTCCTCTGAGCACACTGTTAAAATAAGGCAATCCATTTTTACAAATAAAAACGGTTTTGGAATAATGCTTTTTAACCAATAGGCCCCGTGCGAATCTAGAAACTTTGATAAAAATTTAATAGCTTTCTCTGGCGATTTTAGGTCGTAATATAGTTTTCTACAAAGTTGTACACAATGAAATTGTCCATCAGATTTTCACTTTTGGTAATATTTGAATGTCTAAAGTACTGCCTAGGGACAAAAATGTGAACCAGTTCCATTGAAAAACCAAAATTTTCAACCAAAAAAAAAACTTTAAAATAAAGTTGTTCTGGAGCCCCCGACAGAATATTTTAATTTTACTTTCAAATGAAAGGAAAAAGCCCATTCTATCACATGGTGAAGTTTTAACGATGCCGATTTTTTTCGAATAAGATTGTTCTACCAAACACACCGTGTTCTCGATCTAGTGTACATTGTCTCGAGAACAAAGAAAGCATCGGATTATTCTTGTGATCATGAGTAAAGTTGACGAAAAAACTCTACTCCGACCCAACGCCGCGGTCGTTGACTTGAAATATTGATCAATGCGCCTGAGTTTTTGTGAAGTGGAATACCTTTTGAAGGTAAACATGCTACTTAGGCTGCGTTTACGTAGCGATGTGAATGCATGCATTTGCGATGCAAGCATGTAACGCACATCAAAAATCTAAACTGATTTTTGCTCCAGTGTTTTTCTTGCAGTTCTTGTTGCTCTTTATTTTGTTTATTTTCTTATCAAACAACTGTCAAATACACAAAACGTCACCCACAGTAATGCAAATCGCCAGTGAAAAATAATTATTAGTGATTAAAAATAATAATTAGTGATATATAATATAAATAATATAATATAAACAACAAAATGCGCAGTATCTGTATCTAAGACTAAATTATTCACTAAACTACAGGCGCAGATCGATCGAAATGTGCTTGGAAAAAGTGGTCAACAGACCACTGGTGCGGAAGTTCGGGTAAAACGTGAAAAATATTCTGTGTTTGGGGAACTTAATCCGGCAATGAAAACATTTCTTGTGAATGATGCGGTGGGAGTGCGAGACATATATTCTCTACAGAAGCTTCGCTGTCGGTGACGTTCCGGTATATCACACTGCGATGGAACTGGTTATAACCACGGTAGACAACACGATGTCATAAGCCTGGAAATAGTACCTATTTGGTGGTAATCCGTTAATGAAGCGACAGGCCTCTCGAATTCGAAAACTTGTACGCAGATACAAACGAAATGGTCGTGTCAGTCGACCAGGACATGGCGCTTGTGATAATTTTCTATGTGATGAATATACAGTCAGTATGAATATCCTTTACTTGAAGAGAAGGCAGTTAAAAACTGCGTCGGTACGATAAGAGTATTTATAATAAAATTCTTGCGAAGCTTTCATAAAAAAAAATTAGTGCGTATTTAACGTATATTACTTTTAAGGTACCAAAAAGTCTATTTTGCTAATACAATAGATTATTGAATTGAAAAATATTCCGAATCGCTATCACATTTTCCCTACAAATAGGATTTCGGCGTTTTATGGAAGAAGTATGAAGTCACTTCCAGGACGAACTAAACAGGAAATGCATGTATCGGCGGTGTGAAATTAGCTTAAAAGCCTTGAAAATGGATGCATTCATTTATTTTTAAATACCTGTCTACCATATGACATGTACGGTATTCTTAACTGGGCACCAATTTCTATCTTATTTGTTATTAAATTGCACTTTTTGGCCAACAAATCAATAACAAAGAATGTTAAGGATACCTTTGAATACAACAAACATTTTCAAATACTGTGATACGAAAGCTTGTTGCTGTAATGGCACTTGTCCAGTTAGGCCTTCTTTCGTTCACCACAGGCCATACAAGTAAGAATATTAACCTTATTCTGTATAATGACGGATCGCCTTTTCGACTAAATGTGTTTCTCGTTCTGAATAACAGCAGTAAAATTAAATTAGACGGATTCAATCAAACCACATTCCTTCAAAAAATTAATCAACAGTAATGCAGATAATGATAATAGATAATGCACTTCTTAAAAAGAATTTGTCGAGATGTTATATATCAACGGTACATTGGCTTCTGTTCAACGTGTTTGTGTATATGATGACCTGTGACTTCACATCCTTAATTTAAAATTTGAACTTTCGTTCAGACTTAGAATCTGTGAATTCTTCAAAAACTGCCATTTGCGAATTTTGATCTAGGGTTGTAATTGTGGAAATTGGGATGTTGAACTTCGAATCTAGAGTATGGGATACGGAAGTTGAGATTTTAGGTTTAAGATATTGAAGTTAAGCACTCGGAAATAAGGTCTTGAAGTTAGGAGTCTGAGATTTGGGACATGGGGTTTGAAATTAAGCCTGGACTTGGAGTTTTGATGATGATATTGGAATTTTAACTTTGGATCTGAGAGCAGGAATTCGCTATTTTATAGTGGATATCGGCGATATGAGCTAAACGAATTTTTTTATGTATCATTGGATGTTGAACTTTGAATCAAAGACTTGCTATCTGATACAGTGGTTTGAGAATTGGGATCAGGGGCTGTTAGTTAGAATATGAGACAAGGGTAAGCAACATGAGATCCTGAACTTGGGATCTGAAGATCTGAGACCTTAAGCTTTGAACTATTTCTCGCGTGTTTTTTGTAAACGGCCAATAAGCATGCTGTCAAAATTCACTTTGAGAGAAAATTCCGGACAAACCGTAACTCGTCGAGAATGGATGTTAACATTTTATGAAAGAGAAAAGTTTTCTCTGTCGTCTACTGCTATGACTTATAATCTGCGATTAATGGTTTGTCCGGAATTTCCCTTCAAAGTGAATTTTGACAGTATGCTTATTGGCCCTTTTCAAAAAACAAAAACGCGTGATTTGTGGATTGGACCTGGTACTTCGAACCTAGAACATGAAATTTCAGACTTTGGAACACGTACTTTAAATATGCAATTTGAATCTAGGATTTGCAACTTGATTCACTTTATATCTTAAATGTTAGACATAGGATGGGACTCGAATCTGGGCCTCGACATCACAAACTTTGAATTTCATACCCGATAGTTTTGATTTATTTCTAACTATGGATCTAGGACGTGGGCTTGGAGACTACGGAGATTAGGTTTGTGATCTTGAACTTGGAATCTGGTACTTTATAATCAAGCCTAAATTTGTTTTATATATTATATTTTTTAATATAGTTAGCATGTATTAGCAATTAATAAAATCGGTCCACCTAGTGATACAATTCTGCCTTTATCATTTCTCCAAACAAGGATTCCATGGTTGGTTATGTTCAATTTAATTGTGAAATTGCATTCTTAGTACACTTTGCCCCTATGAACAATGGCTCGCCAACCACGAACTTGTTGGCGCCGAAAGACTTTTTTCCAGTTGTCCTACTGGAGTTGTAGAGCTAGGTTTTCGGAAGGGCTCCCCGTCAGAATCACTCACTACAATTGCAGGCGAGACAGGTCACGTCGCCCACTAAAACACTGCTTAAGGCCAATTGCAGCGGGCCTTGATTCTGAATGTGACATTCATTGTGTGGTTCAGAATGTATGGACCTAAGTTGCTAGAATGGAGAGTAAAGATTTTCCGATATGACCGATTCATGATCACGCGAACACGTTTGCGGGTTCGCGTCTGAGACAACGTTTGTAACTTCGTAAGTACTATAACCTTCACCTTATTACCGGAGTGTTATCAAGATTTCGCGATCGCGGGCGTAGGTATGTGTATTCTGGATGCAGTTGAAAACAGGAAAATCCAACCAGCGACAATCGTATTTTCTCTAGTTCTAAACAATGGTATCATGTTGGAAGTAGTTCGATGTATTCGCACAATGATGCGCTATACAGCGCACTACTTCCGACATCATGGATTAGCACCAAGAGAAAAAACTATTGTCGCTGGTTGGATTTTCCAGGTTTCAACTGTAACGATAATAGATGATCGCGAATGGCTTAAGCCTTTGTATGTTACGTGTTTGTCGCGAGTGTGTGATTTCGCGTGTATACATTCAATTTTATAATCATGTGGCCATTCGAATATTCGCGTGTATTCTTGAATGATCGCGAGCGGACCGTGATTCTGATGCTTAATTTTTAGTGTATGGTACAGATGCAATCTAATTACATTCACTGGTCCCCCCATAACACTAGAGCTTCCGGTCATGTCGCCATGGAACGTGTTGTCTATTGAATATGAGCGTCATTTTTTTTTTTGATTGGTCCAACTGAAGACATGAGTCTAGGCTGCTAGGAGTAGAGACTTCCGTACGTGACCGTTCCATGACCGCGCGAGTGGTGGGTTAATGCTTGAGACCGCGTTTGTAAGTTTATAGGTGCTACAATGTTTACTTAACTACCTGGGTGTTTTAATGTTGGCGAAATCGCAGATGTAAGTATGTGTAGATGATTGCAATTGCATGGTTGCTTTTGTGACCAGGTTTGTTTTATCGCGAAGGCCATGAGCGTTTGTACGATAGTACGTATATGAGTATAGATAGAGTATAGTAAAGATATAAATCATAACATGCCGAATAAAGAAAAAAGGATGCAAAGAGATTGATTAGAAGTATATAAATTGACCGATACTATTTTGGTATACGTGAGCAATGGACAAGCAAACTAACAGAAGTACAACAAAAACAGACTAATGAAGTAGAAGAGAAGAACACATGTAACATGCAATCTAATTACATTAACTGGTCTAAATGCAGCAAATGATGATTATTTGCCATTAACGACAATTACATTATGTTATAATTTTATCATGCTATGCTGACCGGGAATGGATGATTCACGTGCGTCGGTAAATTAATTTTACCTTAGTTAATCCAATCCGACCGTCCCGAATGAATAGAATCGAATGCACATATTGAACACCGGAAGTATTATTCACTATTCTACTATTCACTATATACGCCAGTTCTGCACCCATTCCCTGACCCAGCTGTCACAAATACTCAGATGAACACATACACAGATAGACATACGACTAGCACATAACAATAGTACACTAGTACTAAAGACTACAATTACACTTTTTTTTTTACACGTTTTTTTTGCATGGATTTTTTTACACGGCTTTTTTACACGGTTTTCGCAATTGGCATGGTTTTTTTGCACGGTTTTCGCAATTAACACGGTTTTCCGCAAAAATATTCTAAGTCCTTTTAAAGGCAAAAAAACTTAAACGATTTCTCAACAAGTTTTTTTGCACGGATTTCGCAAAAATGCTCTAAGTCCTTTTAAAGGCAAAAGACTTAGATGATTTTTAATCGAGTTTTTTTGCACGGATTTTGAAATTAACACGGTTATTCGCAGTCCTATTGAAGGGAAATCACATAGAATATTTTTAATCAAGTTTTTTTTTTGCGCGGATTTTGCTTTTATTCAAAGACCAAAGATATTTGAAAAAGTGGAAAAGGGTTCCTTCTAGCACGTCAACAATTTGGTTGCTTTTGGAACAGTATTAACGCGTAGACGTCGTGTCTGAGGCCATTTTGAAAACCAAAATGGCGACTTCCAGTTCAATGAAATTCTCTAAAACCCCATCAACATGGGTATTTTTGGAACGGGATTGATGAGTGGACGTCAGATATTGATGTCTGTGGCCATTTTGACGACCAAGTAGGTAACTTTCGCTTTGGCGGAATTCTTTAAAACTCAATCAATATGGTTAATTTCGGAATGGTTTTCATGAGTAGGTGCTAGAGATCGATGTTTGGCGCCGTTTTGAAATCCGAGATGGCGACATGCGATTTAGTAAAATTCTCAATAACCAAATCAATGCACGAAAAAACGCCAAAAATGAAAATGTAGGCTTCATTTACAAATAGATATGAAGAATAAATCCATAAGCGTAAGGTCGGGCTTAGTTTTAGCAATATTTTTTAAAGAGAATGCCGAAAAAGCAGCAAATGACCCTAAGGTTAAAACTTCTATAATCGAAGTAAAAAAAATAAGAGGTAGTAACAAATTATCTTTTATTTTTCTGTAACAAATTATCTTTTAATTATCTGATAGTTCTAGACAAAACGTTGCATTTTTCAGGATATCGGGATCGTAGAAAAGAGAAAAGTCATCTACACGTGGGAATAAATTATTTATAAAAAAGTTCATTTGAAAATTATACTAATCATCGAGTTCAATGAAATGTTTTGCTCCGCTCTACTTATCCGTTATTAATCTCTGGCTGGTGACTATGGAACCACTTCAGGGTCAATGAAAACAGTACCTAATGCACGATTAACATGGCTTCACGGCTGGACGTTGAACAGCGACTAACCTTCCAAGTTTAGCATCCTATATAACAGCGAGTATGGAAGGTCCCACTCAAACTGATATTATTTACACCAACCTATCCGCTGTTTTTCATATAACAATCGATAAAATTTGTAATCAGCAGTAGTTTTTGCAGTTGTTTCGATCCAAGCTCTCAGATCCAGATATAATGATTGATGATTGCCTGGTACTCATTTTTAAAACAGGAATAGCGTAGGCAACCTACTTGGGACCGTGAATGTTTCTGCTCTACTTCAATGACGTGTGTTTAGTGCTGATAACTCCTCGTCGGTCCTGCACAGATGATTTCAAAATATTTCGTCTCATCCGCTAAACTCATGATTGCCGAATTTCCCAACAACGTCATGTAGCCTTCGCTGATGGCTTTGAAGCAAGAACTGCGTGTGTGTAAATCCGCAAAAGAGAGCTTGGTGATCGAATTCTCATGAAAGACTTTATGGCTGAGCTATGCCTGCCAGACCCCAGAACTTTTTACTGCTAATGCTAGTAAAAACAGGACAGTTCAAAGGGGACTACCTCCCTCCATCACCTCTTAATCGATTGTGCTTTCTCCTCAGACTTTCAACAGCTAAAATGCTCTAGGTTCTGGCAGGCAGACCAGAACCTAGAACTTTTTAGCTGCCGAAAATCTGGAAAGAAGGCACAATCTATTAAGAGGTGATTGTCCTGGTTTTTTTCTCGCTGAATTGTCCTGGTTTTTTACTCGCTTTATATGGTCACCCTACGTATCTCAAATGTGGTTCATCGCCAAAAAGGCGGTGCTAACAAGTAAACCGCTAGTTAATGCGCTTTCAAAATCATTTCTATCAAAATTTACGGTAATCGTATCCTCTACGGAATCTACTACACAATTGTTGTGTTTATTTCCCAACAAATCGCGCAAAAATCTGTTCCATACAGCACAACGCAAATAATTAAGGTTGCAAAACAAATCGGCAACTTCAGTTGCTAAACACTTAGAAACGATCGAAGCATTTTTCCGTCAAGGTCACTTTTCTGATTCAAATTTTTGTAGGTATTTTCTTGCTTCCATCCAATTAGTCAGTTTATTTGTTTTATCGCACATTTTTCGGATATTATTATAGAAGATAACTAACCCGATAAGAGAAAAGTTATTTACCAAAGCACGAAATGGAAATTTCATTTGTAATTCTGAGAACGATTTTGTGGTCCTAATAAGGACCGTTTGTTGTTAATATTATTTCGCCGTTCCCTTGCCAATAACAATGCGACTTCTGCACGCGTCTAGTGATGGAGGCAATTTTCAAAGCGCCTTTGTTTGTTGCTGCTAACGGAGAGCGTTCCTTCCAGGAACTAACGAAGCGGGTCGCCGGCGGTAAACGAACTGATTTCAACGATGATCAAATGCAAACTGAAAACATTTTCCTACAGAGAATTCATTTTACGTATCTCAGATGTGGTTCATCGCCAAAAAGGCAGTGCTAACATGTAAACCACCAATTAAAGCACGGCTAATTAATGCTTTTACAAAATTATTTCTATCAAAATTTAGGGTAATCGTATCCTCTACGGAATCTGCTACACAATTGTTATGATTATTTCCCAAATCACGCAAGAATCTGTTTTTTCCGTACAGTACAGCGGCAATTATTGGCCGTTTTGGTTATGAGAATCGTTTAGGTACGTACGTCCGTACACTACTCGTCGACCATCAAGTATCGAATGACAAGGCAAAAAGGAAATTCAACATATATATTTATAACTTTTATTTTGTTTGATTGACCTCTTAAATGCTCTGTATTGACGGCTCTGCTCGGAATAGCCGCCTCGTGTATGCACATTTCCCTTTTTTCGTGAAAATTTTCAATTTTAATTCAACCGAATTTCAACAGAATACTTATATAGTACATCAATCTAATTAGCAATTATATTCAAGTCAGACGTTTCTGAATCGATTGGTGTATAAATCCGATTGAAATCCGTCAACTAATTGCGAAGTTATAACCGTACAAACCTTACATAGTTTCGTTACATAGGAGATTTTCAAAATTTAGAATGACACCCAGCCCCAGATAGTGGAGAAAGACATTTTTAATGTCAAAATAAGCCATAATTCCGAAAGCAGCTCCGTCGAAGCTAGCCTGTGCCGTTTCTGCTAAGACTTTATCCCAGATCTTATCATAAAAGCACGCTAGCCCAACTTGAATGCCAACCGGCACATAAGGATCGATGCCAGTAACATCCTGATTACTGCATACTGGTCATGGCGAACGTCAACGGACAGCACACGGATCACGAATTGGACGGCGACTGGGAGAATAGGAAGAAGTTAAAGACTTAAGCCCGGAGACGGTGATTGTGTGCAAGGATCTGGATGAGATCAGGGCGGTAGACGAGCTGAGAGATGTACTGAAGGCACAGTGCAACTTGGGCGAGGTGCACATGACGATCCGGCTAAAGAGGTACGGAGGAACATAGACAGCGATGATTCGTCTACTGGTAACCGCTGCTGACAAGGCGCTGAAGGTAGGCAAAGTTACGGTTGGATGGTCGAGATGCCCATAGAGAGCCACCCCATGAGCGAATAAACAAGCGGAAACTACTAAAAGTGTTTGGGTTTTGGACATTAGGGCATTGCAATTTTTTTTGAATTCTCAAAGGCCCCCCCCTCTGATGTTGTGACAAATGTCAAAGTAAGCTCAGATGCCAAATTTCACATCATTTGGACAATTCTAGACCCCCGCCCACCTCGCTTGAAATTTTTATAATTGGTGCTATGGGAAAATGTGGAGGAAAAGTATATTAAATGCAATAACTTTTGAAGTAACAATCAGAAAATTACAATTTATACCTCTTTTTAAAGGAAATGACCTTAGTATTAGAATGGAGATATTCTTGTTTCTACAAAAATACGGGAAAGTGGGGTACTGGGTCATTTTGACCACAAAATCCCCTATTTTTGAATTTTCTGCTCCGTTGTGCAAACCATACATATTTTGCAGTTTTTCTAATGTGAAAAAATCTCAGAAATCGAACGGAACCTTTTAGACCTTTTTCCGAATACGAGAAGTTGGGGTTATAGGGCCCTTTTCATTTATATTGAATTTTATCATTTTCTCGTGCATATATCTCTATTATTCTTCATTCAATTTTCATAAATTGTTCCTTGTTTAACGCGAAAAATCCTTAGAAACAAAATAAAAATAGATTCGTTACCGGTAAAATTCAGAAACATCAAATTATCTGACATATAGTCTCGATTTCACATTTTTATCATAAAATCGCACATATTAACTCCATTTAACAGCAAAATTCTTATTAATTCACTATTTATAGTAAAAAATGCGCTTGGGAATCACATGAGAAAAGTTTCATACCTGGAAAAATAGGGGAAGTTGAGGTATTAGGACATTTAATGAAAAAAATGTGGTTTGTAGAGTTAATGTCAAAAAATAGGATGTTTTTGATTTTTAACGCAAGCGAATCTATTTTTGTTGTATTTCTAATAATTTTCCACGTTCAAAAAGGTACAATTTATTAAAATTGAATGAAGAATAATAGAAATATATGCACGAGAAAATGATAAAATTTAATATAAATGACAAAAGGCCCTATAACCCTAACTTCTCGTATTCAGAAAATTGTTCAAAAGGTTCCGTTCGATTTCTGAGATTTTTTTACATTAGAAAAACTGCAAAATATGTATGGTTTGAACAACGGAGCAGAAAAATAAAAAAATTAGGGGATTTTGGGGCCAAAATGGCCCAGTACCCCACTTTCCCGTATTTTTGTAGAAACAGGAATGTCTCCATTCAAATATTAAGGTTATTTCCTTTAAAAAGAGGTATAAATTGTAATTTTCTGATTGTTACTTCAAAAGTTATTGCATTTAATATATTTTTCCTCCACATTTTCCCATAGCACCAATTTCAAAAATTTCAAGCGAAGTGGGCGGGGGTCTAGAATTGTCCAAATGATGTGAAACTTGGCATCTGAGCTTACTTTGACATTTGTCACAACATGAGAGGGGGGGCCTTTGAGAATTAAAAAAAAAATTTTTTGCAATGCCCTATTGGACATTTGACAGGGCTTACAAAGGTCCGGATAGGTCAAGGATGTGCAAGAAATACAGGGACACGGGTCGTTCTGTGATAGCACGCCGAGACCGAAGCGCATGCTTTGCACTCCAAAAGACGGGAACGGAAGCGATGCAAGTTATGGGTAGTTTCCCAATCCAAGAAGTTCCGTTAGTTCATTTCGGAGGGACGAGAGGGAGTCCATCAACGTCACATTCTGTGGTCCTTCACTGACGGTGAACATGGACTGTAGAGTACGCGAGAAGTATACCCACAGCGACCTCTAGGCCGTATAGGCCAACGGAAATGTGTGGCGATAAAATCCTTAAAGATTCAATGGCTTCACAGAGATAGTAGAGGAAGTTCAGGTTCAAGATCAACACAAATAAAGAACAACGGGTCAGAAAACTAAAGTTGATCGATGTAAATCTCAATATATACGAATACAAACCTAAAAACCAAACCAATGTATTCGTCACTGATTGCACACGAGAACACAAAGCGACCCCGATTGTCACGTGATAATACAAAATAATCCTCTCTACGCTGATGGAAAGAATCCCATTTCCCCAGGGTAGATAACCGTTTTGACCTGCTGAAAGAGGAAGTCGGAGGAACAGAATTTACAACACGGAGGAAAGCTACAGGTAACCAATTGAATCGCATATAGAGGTCGAGCTACGAGCTCCATTCGGCTGCGAGAGGAGAATAAAGAACAGGAAACGGACACCGACCCACCCAACACCATCAACACATACAGTGGTAGATGTCCTAGTGAAGCGATGGCTGCTGGCCCTCGAAGTTTTTCACAATTATACTTAGCATCCAAACAGCAAAAACTGACTAGACAAAGAAACAATACAGCCATCATCTATAAGACGATGCAAGGTCCAACAATTACTAACAAAGTAGACTGTAAGAAGCTTACAATCCTGCAGCACAATATTGAGAACTTCCGACCAGTCGGCGCTCGAGAACAGCTTGATGACTTTCTCCATGAGAACTCCGTGAAAGTGACCATGCTGCAAAAAGAATTTAAAAATATAAAAGGTTTTGATTCAATTTCAGTGATATCCTTTTGTGTTCACCCAGAACAGGATATTTATCAAGGCCAAAGTCAAAAATTTATTCCAGCAACCTGAAGATTTAGATGGTGATATACTGCCCATGATCGCACATCAGTCCCATAAATATAGGAAATACCATAGAAAAGGGGACAACTATGCGATCATGGGTAGTATACTGCCCATAAAAACATAAGAGTCCCATGTGGATTTTTGTCGAAAATGAGTTATCCGTTGGATTGTATTCTGTATCACCACTGAATCACACTGCACAAATAAGATTTACAGGTTTGTTTAGAAAATATAAAAAAATACCAAAACATGGTTGTCCCATCATTTTGGTTCAATGGATGGGACATCCTTAAACAGCGTTTTTCTCGGTTTGCTGTTTTTCAACATAGGACTCTTATGCTTTTATGGACAGTATACTTGTCGGTGGAGACTTCAATGAACATCACCAAACCTGGAGTTGAGAACTGCTCAAAAAGAAACACGGTTAACGCGGTACTCGAAGCTTCTTAATTCAACCTGCTAAATGACGGATCGTCCACCTGTATGTCGGCAACACAGGCAGTTTAGTGGCCAAAGTCACATAGGAGCTAGTCCCCGACGAATTCAGAAACAATCACTTGTCCATCATAACAGAGATTGGTACTGAAATCCCGTAGCCAAAGGAAAATTAACCCGCATCACCAGCGCAAAAGTAGCAGAAGCGATCAACAAACTCAAACCACTATATACAACCCGACAGAAAACCGCCCTATATTCGAAGAGAGCATGTGTGAAGTGTGAATCCAGCATCGTGGTGAAAGGAAAGAAAGTAAATTATCTTAATCGGTGGTGGACCAACGAGATAGATGCAGCATATAAGTCAAAACGATCCCAAATAAATCAACTCAACTTCCAACAAGCACGAGCCGAAGCAAAAGCCAAAGAACGTACTGTGTAGAACTATCAGAAGCTGCCATTTACGAAACATTATCAAAGGACTAAACTACTGCAAACTTGTCAATCTCTAGACGAATAGTTCTTAAAACAGCAGGATACGTCCACAATGAAGGACTTCCCCACGGTTGTCCGCTCTCTTCCACCTTGTTGTTGTTTGTTACACCGTAGTGACCCTGTTTGAATAGCAGCAACGTAAAGCAAAACACTGTCAAGATTGTTGGAAACATAAATTTCTAGAAACTAATCACCGATACCCGGACTACAGCCACTTGTACAGTGATGCCTCCAAAACACCGCCAGGGAGTAGTCAATGATAGCTCAGACCAGAAATACAGTAGCAGAAAAAATCAACCTCAACCTCACAATCACCAATTCTGAGCTATTGGTAATCCTGCCAGCCATCGGAACCAAAAAATTATATTCATGGACTCCCGAGAAGTCTGCCGACTACAATAAATACCAAATCACAAAAGAATTTCGGGAAACGATGATAAAAGAGTTTCGAGCAACCCAAGAACCGCAAATAAACATCCTCACCTCAACTCTCTCATGTGCTTTTTGCCTCACCAGGTGTAACACCGAAGAGGAATGGACAAAAAACATTCTCCAATACATAAGAAAAAAGAATCTGGCCTCTCAGCTTAATGAAGAAATTGACCGGAAAAATCTGATACAAAGGACTGGACCCCAATACAGAAAAATATCACATTTAACCGTACTAGAACCGGACACACAAACATCAAGAAAGGAAGATACCTATAAATGGGGTCTTGAATCAAACGACACCTACAACTGGTGCAGACCTCAACCACCTTCTTGAGCAACAGCCCAAAATTTAGCACACAACGATTAGAATTCGCACGATGTACTAGGGTACTGCAAACTTTAACCACGATTCTTCTCGTAAACGAACTAAAGCTGACACAAGTTTTATCGTTCCTCAAGTCTATGAACCTATAAATTAAAAAATAAACCAATTTCATACCAAAGAACACTGGAGACAACCTAACAACCACATTAGCGAGATGGACCATGACTGGTCTTCACCGTCTAATAAAACGCAAAACGAAGAAAGTACCTTATACGGATGTGATCTTGTTGGGTAGAAAATCAACGACATCAAGTGCGAGATTACTCGGTAAAGGATTCAGATGCGAATTTGTAACTCGTCCCGTCTCAATCTGGGTTGAATTTTTCAATGTAATCTACCGGTCAAGTCCTTCACCTTAATCAAGCTTTTATGAGGATTTTGCTTTTAGATTTGAGCTGCTCTATGTTCGTTGCTTACAAAATCCATATACATGACAGGTTCAATCGAATCGAGTCAAAAACTAAATTAACATTAAACACCTAAATCAGACACTACCGATTCCTACACATTGAACATTTACCGCCAGGGGAAAACCTTTCCTAATGGAAAAAATGGCGTACTGTTGACCGGAATTGAACCTCTGCTCCGCAAACTATTTTCAGTTCATTTGTATAACTACACCGGGTAATGAGACCGGTGCAGTCTCGATTTCCGGCTTTCTTGGCAGCAACATTTTCACTGGTGACAAATCGATCCGATCTAATAACCGCACATACGCTTGCTGACATATTGCGATCTGCAATGAACGCTAGTGGCATGAACATCATAGCTTCTTATCGCAGCTTACTGTATACATACGTATATATATAATTAAAAAAACTACTAAAATTTGATTAATTTATGCGAAAAATATACTTTTGTTTACGTAAGAAAGAACAAAACAAACACTTCCCAGCTAATAATTTGACAGATTATCCGTCGAAAGTGCAATAATAACCAACCCTTCGATGAACAGGGTTGTGCCATTTTTTCGTATCGTTATGCGTTACATGCCTACATTTGCGGTGGATGCAAGCAAACATCGTCGTAAATTAAAATTAATTATTTTGTAGCATTACCTCTTTAAAATGCCAAAAGTTTTATGTCAATCATGCTAAAATATATTAAACCAATGATTCCAATGAAATTCCAGTTCAAAAATGGTATTTTTCCATGAAAACCCAATGCATGCATTTTATGCATGGTTTATGTAAACGCACCCTTAGACTTACGGAAGTGTTGTATCTTCAGTATCATCATCTTCGGAGTGCAGTGTTAATATCATTCAACACGTTAGCACAAGCTGAGCGTTTCATTTTGAAGAACAACTTAAAACACGTGGTTGAAAGTGACAACGTTGGAATTAAAATTCCCGTTTATATTGAAAATGATTATATAGACGTAAAGCTATATAACCTAGCACCTCGTACCCCTCCTGATCCAATTGCAAAATGCATGTCGTATTACGGAGAAGTAGAATCCGTTACACCTGATACTTGGAGAAACTTCTTTCCGGGTACTCCTAACGGCGTTTTTGTAGAGAGGATGTGGGTCGAAATTCACATACCCTCCTACTTGACAATAAAACTTAAAACTCAGGGAACTACAATTAAACAAACTACGCTATGCACCCGTGAGGGGTAAACTCCTACATGCAAGTAGTGTAATCAGACAGCACATCATGGACAACTTTGTGCAGAAGATGCAGAGGAAGACGCATCTCAACCGATTTCCAACTCATATACGGCAAACCAATCCAAAACAGAGTTTTCAATACCAATGCCTGAACGAAAAACGGTGGCCAAATTTGTGGCAGCAGTTGCACAGACCATAATGACAACCACAAAAGAAGCATCCAACACCGCAAAATCAACTGTAAGCAACATCGGCAAGGATAACAATGACAGATTTACACTGGTCAACAATACGTGCAAGAAACAGGGAAAAACGTCTGATCGCGGACACCGAGCTTCGACCGGGACGTGAAAAACAAAAAAGAATTAAATGACCCCCCAGATGCAGATTTCCAGCAAACCCCGCGAAAGAAGGTCTTCGCTCGCAATAAAAAGTTGCGCGCACGAGATCCAATATTATAATAATAATTAATTATATTTTTATTTTTAAATTTGTAAACATATAAAAGATCCACGGCTCCGTCAAGCTACCGCTATGAGCCGTGTCAAATAAACGAGGGAAAAAATACTCCCATAAGTTGCTATTCAATTTTGAGTTGATCCGACTTCCAGTTTCGGAGTGACGGGTTGAAGAGTGCGGTCACACAGCAAATTCCCGTATAAACTGGTACAACCATGATGTAGAATCATGATCAAACAATGCAGCTTTGACCACATTGACCTCCGACGGAACTCTCCAAGTTCCTTAGCTAATATCACACCTATTCCCCAGCAAATTTGTCTACCGATTTTTGCAAATTTATTTTCAAATGAAGGATACTGTAATACCTTTGACAGCAGCTGAGTTTCATTCGGTTGTGACTCTTGGTTCCGGAATTACAGGTTGGTTAGTAAGTTTACACTGGAATTTCCCATATAAATCGGTTAATTTTAAATCAAAATTCCCATACAAAAAATTTCTGAAATATAATAGTTCTCGAATTACTTGCAATTTTGATTAAACAAAACAATTAATTTACTTTATTACGACCTTTTTATCAGTTATTCGTGTTTTTATATCAACAAAATTGGTTTTACAAAAAGCCTAAAAAATTTGCTGTACCTTTCTCTTTGACATCACAACGATTTTGTAAACCATTTGAAAACTATAGGAAAACTACCAAAATATTATTCAACTATATAGTTTATGGTTGAAAAATGTATTGATTGTTTTCGAATAACTTTCAAATGGTTTACAGTATCGCCTTGACGTCAATGGGAAAGTTATAGGAAATATGATGCATCTTTTTTAAAACCTATTGTTGTAGATGTAAAAACGCGAATAACTTAAGAAAGGGTCGAAATTAAATAAAACAATTGTGTTGTTAAAATAAAATTTTAAATATCTCGAGAACTACCACATTTCAAAAAATGTTTGTTATTAGCATTTTCATTTAAAATGACGCATATAATCAAATTCAGAAAAAAAAATTGAATTTTTGACTGTAAATAGTATGATAAAAATATGTAAAAAGTTGTAAGGGAACTTTTTTTTATTGAAAATTTAAAACTATAAACATTGGCTTGATGATATTTTATAATGAGGTAACGCGATTAACTTTAAAAAAGGCATAATTACGCGAATTAATTGTTTTTTGTTGGAGCAAAATTTCAAATATCTCGAAAACTATCGCATTTTGAAGGATGTTTGCATTATATTTTAAAAAATGTTGTAAAAAAATACAAAAAAAAATAAAAACTAATTGACATAATTAAAATTAAAAAACATGCATAAAGTCATAGTTAGAAAAACTTTTTTACCGATAAGTTCTCCATCATGCAAAAGCATTCAAAATGTGTCTTTACTCTTTAGATTTTCGTTAGCAAAATATAAAAAATTAAAAAAATTTAAATTTTTAACATAAATTTTTGTTTTAGTGAAAACTGATAACATTTTTCCAGTGTAATTTTTTTCGTGTAAAAGTATTCATTCTCTGTAATTCGTTCTCAGATAGCTTTGCTGTATAAAATACAACAGTCGATTTTTTTTTAATTAATGCACCTGGAAACGTCTATGTCCTATTGAAAACTTGCTCTTGTATCAAAATGCTGCAATTGACACAGAAAATCATGGAGATTCATAAACCGAACACAACTGCAAAATATCGTTTGAATCGACGAAGGTGATATTTTGCGGTCGACCGGCTTCTCATGTCTAGAACACATTTACGCTTCTTCATAAAATAATCAGTCAATTGAAAATAAAATTACTGAAGGAGTCCGTATAGAACGCGTTCCATGTGTTTTCAATTATACTTAATTTCAATCGACCAGTAGCCTTTCCAGACAACAATGATCAACATTCTCAGTTTATTAGTTCTATGTCATTTATAGCCACGAAATATGCATTTATTCTAAATGTTTTCTCCTATTAGCTTCTGAAGCTTGGAGCGAAGGGACCATAATTCATGATAAATCAAACACTACCGGTATATGGATATGGATACCAAATTACCTGTTTTCATAAACCTTTATTACTTGTAGTAATAAATAGTAATGTGGGTTGGAACTCCATTCGTGTAATGTCGCGGCTAATGTTCAACCACAACACGTTCGATAAGCTTGTGCGACGTATTGGGCTTGCAGAGAGTAGTCTGTGCGCTTGTGACGAGGGCTATCACGACATCGACAATTTAAATGTATTTTCTAGATTCGTTTACTTAATCCAATAATATCTCTTGCTAAAATCTTAATTACCAGTTCCAAATAATATATATGGGCCATTTTGCGCGAAGTGATTATAAAAGGATGGAAACATGAAGTCGACCTTCACAGATTTGAACCTATTTTGGAGAAGTTATTCATCTAGGGCCAATATATAGAAATCGAAATTTTTGTGTTAATTAAATCACTCCTCAGTCCATGGGAGCTACCCCCGTTTTGACAAATTGCTAAAACTCTCGATTTTCTTTTGATTATATCTCCGGTTCTATTTACTCTACAACCGTAAGATGCTTTTAGAAGGAAATTGTTCATGGAGTCTAGAAAAAATATTATTTTTTAGTAACAGTGCTATGCTATTTTTTCAGGTAAAAAATATTAGTTTATTTTACTCGCTATACGTATATTTTAATTTTGAAAATTCGAATTTCATCGTATTCCTCAGATATTTTTACATAACAAGCACTTCTAATATCAATATAGTCAATCCCTAGATCCCTAGATACACCGCTTTGAAAGAAAACCGTTACAGGAGGTAGGATCAAATTGAAATTCAATAACAGCCAATGGGAATAACGAAACCGATATAAACGTCCGCACATAGAAACACAAATGCATACACACAGACATTTCACGATTCGAAAAGTATATGCGACTACGATGGTTTTTGTAGCAACTGCATAACCTTTATATATTGGAAAGGTAAAAAAGTTGCAAAGTTCAGTAAAAAAGTTATAGATTTTTGTCAACGTTTTTTCGAGATCACATAAAATCATGAATTTTAAAAACATTTAACAGCAAAAATACGAGTCCGGTTTTTAAAATTTCATGTACTCTTCCCTTTGCAAAAATTTCAGATTCCGGCTGACATTTAAATTTCATGTATGACCGAACAATTCATTTTATATTTCCGGAATAATATAAGCAATCCAAACGAAACGTTATAGCAATCTATGGGGATGCTTTTGAGTTGAGATTAAGTTTGTGATTATCGGACAATCATCTACGATAAGTTAGGGTGACCATACGTCCTGGTTTCCCAAGACATGTCCTGGTTTTTCACTGACTGTCCTGGTGTCCTGGGAAGTCGAGGCAAAAGCTTGACTTGTCCTGGTTTTTCTCCTGTAAGCCTAATAACAGGTGTTCAATAAAAATAAGAGTCATGTAGTTGAAAAACAAAAACAAAAATCTTTAACGAATTCATATTTTTTATTAAAAACATAATGTTTATTCTTCAAAAACGTGAATGAATATTGGAGAAGGGGCCCTGGTCAGCAGTACGACGTAACTTAGTCGCGATGCAATCACAAGAACACTGGACGGACCTGACATCCTTCTTCATGGATACAATTCCGGATCCTGGTGGTCAACTGCTTCGTATCCTTGACTCGCCAATTATTTTTATACACTAAAGCACTGAGAGAGCCGAAAAAAACCCCAATGGGACGGCACTGGGGCAAGTTAGTCGGGTTTCTCTCTTTCGGCACGTAAGATATCTTTTTCTGCTCAGCGTCTTCTTGGCGTAATGGGAAGACGTCTTGTCCGGCCAGAAGACGTACTTCCCAACTGTATGATGCTCATTTAAGAACAGCAGAAGAATTTTCTCAAGACACCCCTTCTGGTACACCTGTTGATTAATGGCCAGACCGCTCGGCTTGAACCACGGTTTTGAAATCCTTCTGTCCGATATCGCCATACATTAGATACAGCATTACATTTCTTTTAAATTTATGCTTAAACTTGTATTTTACTTAAGGGTATATGACTTGTCACTGGAATAGTAGCTGTCATTTCCTGGAATGTGGGTGTTCGAGAGCAGCACGAACGACGTCTCGCGGTAGTTGTTCGTCATCCACCGGCACTGCGATTTCACGATCGCTATCTGCTCGCCCGTGTCATCGGTGACAGAGTCTTCTTCCGACAGATGATGTCCTCCATCTTGAGAGCTCGGTGAATCAAGGCCGGCATCACGCAAACTCGTTTCGTCCTTGTTGTCGAACAGCTTCTTCAACGCTTCCTTCTTCTTCGTCATTATCTTCGCCGGCTGCCGCTACCGGCCTTCCGCTCCACGCTCAGGGATGCCAGGATCTGGTAAACTGTACTCACGGGCACGTTTTCGTCTCGAAAGTGGTGTACCGTAAACTTTTTTCCAAGATGGCCAAGTGTTTCGTAAAACCGCACAACACACTCGCGGAGTACTTGCTGTTTCGACGCCATCTTCGATTGAACTGACAGCACCCGAGCGAAAAGAAACATGTCTCCCATTTATAGGGAGTGCAGAGAGCAATTCTCTTGAAGAGAAAAGAATGTACGCTCTTTTCTTTAATTACAGAAAGGTATTGAAATCATTCTCATTTTTTATTGAGCACCCGTTATATTTCAAATTATTGAGTTTTCGCTTTATTCACTCTGCTCCAGAGTACGACAAACAAAACTTAAAACACTCGAATCTCTCAATTGTACCATCCGATGCCTTTTTTAATCTCTCCATAATATCTCGTTATTTCTTTTTCCAACTTACTTTTTTACATGGAAATCGAAAAGAGAAAGAGGCTTTCGTATGTACGTACCATAGGAATGAGCTGTAGTCTGTTTGCAACATTTGGCCATCGAACCGATTCCAGTTGTGGACCAAATTGTGGCCGCTGTCAATGTCGATGAAATAATGATTCCGGGATCCGAACAATTTCATTTAGTACCTAGCTCTAAGAAGACACATCGAAGTTTTGGCGATTCTGCTTCTTTTAGAGCTCTCTTGCAAGTGGCAGTTTTTCGTTTTACTGGAAATCCATTTCATAAAAAGGAAAATGGCAAAACAACAATAACTGTCGTGGAATAACCTTATTGTGCGCTGCTTGTTAAGAAGACAGTGAATCAAACGAACGTTTCTACATACAGTCTGATGTCTATATGTACCGCGCCAGCAAAGCAATCGAAAAATAACAGTTGTCCCAAGCCAGTGTGGAAAATAATGCACCGTTACTTTCATTGATGCGATATCGATCGTTTATTTAAAAATGATTGAAACTCAGCAGTAAAATTTGAACAATCTATACGATACAATACAGTGATCGTTTGTCCAATCCACCCTTGTGTTCGGGAAGTGGAACAATTAATAAAGGCGCATACTCGTAATGCGGTACTGATAGCATTTAAAACTTTGGCCATGGCGAAAAGTTTGGCTATGGGAAACAACATGCAACACGTCGTTGCACATGACAATGTTAGAATCAAGATACCCGTTTAGATTGACGATGATAAGACCGGTGTGCGTCTGCACGATCTATCCCCGCGTACAACTAATAAATTCACTATTGATGTCAAAGTACGTAACGGTGAAAGTTTGAAACCTGGAGAAACTTTTTTCCATGTATATCCAATGGTGTTCGTATCATGAGAATGCGAGTTACGTAACCTATTAGTTCATACCTGAACATTCAATACGAAATAAAAAGTGCAAGCACATCTGAAATCACGCTGTGCACATATGAAGGACAGATCCCTACGTGCCAAGCCATGTGCGAAAGCCTCTAATGAAACAACATCATCTGCGAGCAAACCCAACAACATTAACTAAATCACCAACAACCGGAGTTGCAACTCAGCCACCAACGAATGCTGGAACAACAGAATCTACACATAGCGTGTCCGATCATTGTGATGCTTCTTACCAATTAACAGCCAGCACCACCGACAATAAAGTAAACGACAAAAAATGCGGATACACGATCGTAACCCGTTGGTCTCACAAACGATTGAATCGTTTGGTAATCGTGAAAACCCATACAACATCAAGAGGACAGCATGGACGAAAACGATAGACCGAGTGAAAGCAGACTAAGTGATTTACATGGCTTCGCGCATGGGCATGGCTACTTGGGACCGTTGATGTTTCTGCTTTGCTTCAATGACGTGTATTAAGTGCTGAAAACTCCTCGCCTGTTCCTGCACAGACGATCTCATAATAATTCGTCTCATTTGCTCAATTCAGAATTATCCGATTTCTCCAACAACAGCATAAAACTTTCGCTGGTGGAGGGGTAGCAAGAACTTCGCGTGTGTGTGTAAATCCTAAAAAGCACGCCGATCGAATTCCCACGAAAAACTGTCTGGTAGAGCTGTTCCTCTCAGACCCACAGAACTTTTTTACTGCCGAAGCTCTGCCTGCCCGACCCAAGATCTTTGTAACTGCCGAAAACCTGTGGAGAAGGCACAGTCGATTGATAGGTAACGGAGGGAGGGAGTCCTCTTTCGACTGTCCTGGTTTTGTACTCGCCTCATATGGTCACCCTAGATAAGTCGATGTGACTGTTAATTTTGAAACATGGTCAAATTATTTAGAGATTTTATATCTAACCGTACTCTTCAACTCGTAACTCCGGAAACAGACGTAGGATCAAAATGAAACTCAATAGCAGCCTATGGGAATATTATTCCATCCATTTTAATCCTAGTTTGGCAAAATCGTTTCAGCCATCCCAGAGAAATCGATGTGGATATTTTGTTGATATACACACAAAATACCTACATACATACATACATACATACATACATACATACACACAGACATTTTCCGGTCCCGACGTACTTAGCCGAATGTTATATGAGACTCGGCCCTCCAGGCCTCGGTTAGAAAGTCGGTTTTGTAGCAATTATATAACCTTTCTATATGGGAAAGGTAAAACTATTGTTCCCACTCTTTTATATCGGATTGTATTCCTAGTTTTGAGAAAGATTTCTCCTGTTCGATTTAACATAGAAATATTCCTGCACTGTAACCTTATTTTAATATATTCAAAATGTGAAAAAATAAATTGACACTGTCAAGCTAACGCATTTGTGCTTCTACAATAAGCGAACTGATTAGGAAAAAATAATTATCGGACATTTTTAAATAGATATATTTTGAGGAATCGGCACGAAATGAACATCGTTTACTTCGTACCAATTAAATTTAACACATCCACAAATATCTTGAATTGGGGTACTATCAACATTATCATCTTGAGAATGTGTTTTGCTACGGGAATAAAAGAAGCATCGTCTTTTCGTATTACGGCTAGTCTGACTTGAAGTGCGTCTCGTTGTACAACAAAATACATTAGGGGTAAAGCTCTTTAGACGTTTTTGCAGCCTTATTTATTCCGTTATTACTTGAAGCGAAACTGAGCCAGGTTCTAACCCCAGCTGCTGTCAAAATATTCGAAATAACAGCGATTGGGGTTGCAACCTGACGCAGGTTCGGGGTCAAGCAAAAGTGGCATTAGTCTATCATCTTAGTTCGAAACGAGAGGTCCATAAAGTTTAATTATTATCTGAATGAAATAACCTAAAATATTCATTTTTATACACATCAAATCAATAAGTTTGAACGATATTAGAAGTCGTCCTGTTCCTTTTTAACCATTATCGAAACAAGTTAATCACATTTACTGCCACAACCAACCTCCGGATTTGTGCTGCCAGCAACTTTTCACCGATCAACATAAATTTAGCCGGTTTCTCTCTAGCATTCGCACTAGTTTTCATTCTGGTCGCGGTTCTAGTTAAAATTTCTTTCGCGCACATTTTTGCGATAACATAAAAACCAAGAGTGTCTTCCAAAATTCTAATCATTCTACTACATGTTTACGAATACAGTCGTTAGGAGTCTTGACACTAATGATCCGTCCTATCCCAGGTGCGAAGGGTGCCTTACCGTTTGCACCACAGTGTAATGAAAATGATTCAAATTTATTTATAGTCATGCTAATAATTACGTACAGTCGCAATAATTGATATGATGCAAGACTTTATCATACTATCATATTGGTTTACTTATGCTAACTAATTTGCTAACCTTCGTTTTTATGAAATAAAGAATAAAAACCATCATCAAAAGCCGTGTGGTGTCCGGCGGGCTGAAATCTTTTTGCATATTTCAACCAAGAATAGAACCTCTGGGAACTGCTCCCATGTCGTAAGAGGCGACTAACAACATGCTAGGAGTTCCTAGGCCGACGTTTTGCTCCGTACCGAAGACTTAATCTGGACGGACCTTAAGGTTTTCCATATTACCCTCTTTCCAGTCTGTATTTAGTGAATCACTGACATATACTCACCTTTTCTGATTCGCCTTTCTTGATTGTGTACCAACGTTTTAAGTTTCTTCTGGCGGTTGTATATTAGCCGTAAATGACGAAATCTAATTCTACACTAAGTAACAGAATATATTAATATACCGGCACTTCCACGCCAAGGTTTAACTTCCAAAGCTTTGGTTTAAAAACCGTTTTTAAAAAATGGAAACTTTCATGTAGGAAATTTATTGAATTGGCCTAAGATGGAGCTGTCGAATTTCACAAAAAGCTTTTTATGTTGCAAGTGATCTGTAGTTGTGTTAAATTAGGTATTTTTCTATTATATTTGGAACCGTCTACCGACAAATCTACATTTACGAATACCTCCAAAAGTGACTCCTTGAGGTCTCATGAAGGCCTGACACTAGCTTTATGATACTTTTGCTTTTCTGAACAGTAATAAAAATCTCAACATTCAAGAACTTCACTTTGTCAGAAAATGTAGGGCCATCGGAAGCTAAAACTTCGTAAAATCGCACTCCTGGTCCTTTTTTCAGTGCAGTACTCTACGTCACTCGTTCAAATTTGCACCGCTCTTATGGTAGTCGGTATTTGCTAGTATTACTGTACTCCCATCCATTCTGGTAGTCAAACGGTGGGATAGCAAAATTCTTACAAGTTTCCTATCTCATGCCTCCACGCGAGTCTAAGTCTATTGATGACATTTGGTCCTTAGACCGCAGAATG
This sequence comes from Topomyia yanbarensis, assembly GCF_030247195.1. NCBI lineage: Eukaryota > Metazoa > Arthropoda > Insecta > Diptera > Culicidae > Topomyia > Topomyia yanbarensis. Next base: position 82,666,136 of record NC_080670.1, on the reverse strand, counting down.
AGAGGGTGCTAACAGAATGAGAGGGTGCGAACAGATCTAGTCGAGAAAACATTGCCGTAAAAATGAATAGTTGATCGGAAATTAGCCCCAATACGACTAATCTGACTAGTATCTATGAACACGGGTCAATACGTATTGAAAATTCGCCGCGTCTGTTTTTATGAACATAATTTAAAGCACCGTTATTGCTAACAAGCCCGTGCATCAGGTTAACAATCCTTTATATTTCCCTTCAGTGTTCGGTATTATCGCTCGTATACTTGTATTCCACAAACAATCCGATATGGAAAATAAGAAATACTTTCCTTGATTTATAACATCTCTCGCTATTTTTGCCTGTATAATGTGTTATCACTCGGTAGTTTTCAAGCCAATAAATATATCGTAGAGAAGAAGTAGCGAATTCTGTCCAAATACTGTTGCAATAAATAGTGATCCGGCCCATTACGCGGATAAGATTAGCTTTTCTAGGCAATACTCCCACGGTCGGCCGTGTGGAGTTCAAATTGCTTTTGTTTAGGGAACATAGTATACTCTCGGTAGCCGGCTGCCCAGAGTTTAAAAATAACCAAAAACTAAACAAGATCATCTCTTTTTCGAGTGATCGTGCACTCGAAGACTAACTAAACAACTACCTAATAAAACATGCTTTACAGGTCGCATCGTTTGCTTGGAGCGAATCCTAGACCTGATACCCTTCCAAACCACCAACTCCGCGACACCTATGGAAGAGTCTGATGAATCGTCGTCCTTCCGTTAAGTAGGTGGAGCATCAACACTTCCCGTCTACCTTATCCTTTATCCTTCCCCGTGAACGATGGAGATGGGGGCGGCCGGCAATGATGGCTATCATGCTGTTGAGGTTTTAATATGGGTCGGATTGGTATGAATTCCTACTTACCACTTCCTAAGCAACTCTTATTAGATAATCAGCAGTCAAACATGATGAAGTCAGTGTGCAATCCGCCAAAATCATCGTCACAACGCAACGCAACGCAACGCAACGCAATAAAGAATAAAAACCATCATCAATAGAAACATAGCTTTACATTATGATCATCAAAAACGAGCTCTAGACCCACTGCGTACAATTTGTGTAGTGATCATGTAGGATATATGTGTCGGTTTTGCATTTTGCGCTTTGTGCGGAGGTTCGTCACCCCAACTCGGTTGATTTTTTGCGCGCGCTTTTTCGACCTGAATTTCACCTTAAAGCAATGACTGGGTGTCGGTATTGCAATAAAATTTGTTGAAAGATATTGTCGTTAAATTTAAAATACACGCAAGAAATTTTTTTTATATATAAATATATTGGAAAAATTAATTGAAACACGAGTTCAAACAATATATTTTGAAATTTAAATTAAATACTCGTGAATATGTGGGTCGTCGCAACGTCGGTTTTAGAAACAACAACCATTTAAACCTCAGACAGAACGGTAAAAGAGCAATTGTACCGTTAAGTGAGACCACTCATGTATTCAGGAGTAAAAGGTGGCGCATTAGTGGTTCGAAAAAAAACCAGGAAATACCAAACTCTCATAAATGAGCAGAGCGACAAAAATATTCGATGTGTCGTCAAGTGGGGCCGTTCACTAATACAGACAGCCAATCAGGAGCTAGCTAGGCGAATTAATCCCTTCGAAATTCGAAACTGCGCATCACGCCTGACGATCGGGCGTGAAAGTGATCGCGTGTTCTGCAGCCACTGTTTGTAGCCGAAGGAGGGCTATACATTGGAGCCAGCACTCGAAGGGAAAACGCCCAAGCAAGTCCCTAGGGCTATATAAGCCCCTGTTCCACATGGCTTAGCTCTCTTATTTTCCTTAGTCCGTGAAAGCCACACAGTGATACAAATACGACAGTTTTATAAAGATATATAATTATCTTAGCTATTTGGTTCCGGAAGCCGTTACAATTCCCGGAACTTTATAAATCGGCACAGTTATCCGCCATAAGTTTGAAGCGACAATATTTGCACATAGTTTGAGTGCATAAAGTGACTCTCGGTGCTGGAAAATCTGGACCTCCCGTCAGCCAAAATTATGGCCAGATTCTTCCCAAGAAAAGTGGCAGTGGCTCAGAAGTATCGAACGCTCGTCCGTCAACATACGACCACGCTAATCCGAGTGAAGCTAACGGAAGGCCGGAGGAAGTTCCCGGCGGAAGATCTGAACCAGCAAACCACTCGGTAAGACAGCGACGAAAACCGGTGGCCATCGGCCGGCGGAACACGCGGACAGCATCAGCAGCAGCAACACGTGGAAGCAGCCATCATCGACGAATCAACGCAGTGACGAGTGAGTTAATAAAAGTTTTCTCATTCCTCGTTTCAATAGAAAGTAGTTTCTTTTAAATTAAATTGATTGTTTGACTTTTCTATTTGCCACATTTCTTGCGTGCGCCTTTGAAATTGTTTTCAGGTTGAGACCAAATCCTGTTTAGAGTATTCAGGTGAGTTTTCCCTCACGAGGTAGCCGACCCTGTGAAGCTATAGAGGGTCTTGTTACTGGGCTAGCCGGCCATTAGTTATAAAGCACAGACACAAGCATATCCGGAAGAACTATCTCTGTTCGTTGATGGACGTAGCGTTTTCAAAGGCAGTTCACTTCGTATGCTGTCTCCATTAGTGGACGAAAAGAGAGTTTTACGAGTGGGTGGTAAAATTGAAAACGCGCCAGACGTTTCCTACGATGCAAGGCACTTAGTCGTGTTGCCAAGAAACCATAGAATTGCTTACCTCGTCGTGCTTAGTTTTCATCAGCGATTCCTTCATGCCAATAGTGAAACAGTATGCAACGAGTTAAGGCAGAAGTTCTACATTGCGAGGATGCGAACGGTAGTACGGAGTGTATGCAGGAGCTGTCAGTGCTGTAAGATTAAAGGGGCAACACCGATGCCGCCCTTGACGGGACCACTTCTGAAGATCCGATTGACGCCATTCATTCTGCCATTTACTTGCATCAGCGTGGATTATATGGGCCCCTGAAGTGAAAGTTGGTTGCAGTATCGTAAAACGATGGATATGCTTGTTCACCTGCCTTACCGTACGAGCAGTTCATTTGGAGCTGGAACACAATTTGTCTACGAAGTCTTGTGTGATGGCTTTCCGAAAATTTATTAGCCGGCGTGGGGCTCCGCTCGAAGTGTTCACGGACAACGGTACCAACTTAGTGGGAGCAAGTCGTCAATTATCAGAAAAGATAAGTAAGATTGCCGAGATAAACGTAACATGTGCATCCACGTTCATCAACACTCGAACTCAATGGCATTTTAACGTTCCCGCAGCTCCTCATATGGGCGGGTCGTGAGAGCGAATGGGGAGGAGTCCATCAAAAAAACAATACAAGCCATCTCCGATAATCTACATCATCCGAGTGACGAGGTCTTGGAGACAATAATGTTGGAAGCGGAAGGGATCGTCAATTGCCGTCCATTAACCTATATTCCATTGGAAGCTACAGATCAAGAAGCACTAACTCCGAGTCATTTTTACTGTACGGTTCCAATGGAATAAAACAGCCAGTATCAGATCAGCCAGATGGACAATGTGTTCTCCGAGCTAGTTGGAATGTTGCCAAAGAAATTTTAGATCAGTTCTGGCGAAGGTGGGTTCGAGAATACCTCCCAATGCTAACCAGGCGGACGAAATGGTTCGATGCAGTCAAGCCCCTGGAACCGGGCGACCTACTTATCATAATCGACAAACATGATAGAAACCGCTGAGAACGAGAACGCATCCTGGAGACATTTCCTGACAAATTCGGGCAGATCAGACGTGCCATAGTGCAGACAGCCAGAGGGGTGTTCGCTAGGCCGGCAGTAAAGCTTCTGGTGTTTGATGTTGTAAGCGGTAATCATCAGCTGGAGGAAGTTGCTCCGGAAATGGCAATGGTTCACGGGTCGAGGGATGTTGCCGATTCTCCTCGTTGAGGCAAGTAATTGGTGAATCAATTGACCAATCTCTCGCTTGGGAAACGTCACGACCCACAGAGGCGTAACTAACTTCAAATCCTGGCCAAAATAGAAAAAAATATTGTTTTTGTTTATTTGTCCATATTTTCAGCTTAAATTGTTCTTCGAAACATACTCTAACGTTTTGCTCAAAAAGAAAAGCGTTTTCGTTTGATAATTTTTGTATGCAATTTTTTTTTTAAATGAATGATTTTTTAACACATTTTATTAGCTTGGAAGCCACTATCCCTCAATTTCTCAGATTGCTCAAAAAATAATTGCCCAAGTCAATATATAAATCAAAATCGTGCTTTTCATAGCAAACTCCAGGAATTACAATCAATTGGGGTCAATTTTAGCTTTTTTGTCATTTTTGGGTAGGTTAACAGTGCTCACTTTTTTAATTTTCCAATTCGTTAGTAAAAAATTACATTGTCGGGCAATGTCGGGTAAATCTGTTAAAAGGAGAAGATTATTTTGAGTGTCTTCTCACTGTTCCACGAAGAAAACATTCCCAATTAATCCCATTGGGTTTTTACAGCTGTTTGAAAATGTCGTGTTTTTTGCTCAAATTTAAGAGAATACAATTAAAAAAAATCAGTATTGGGGCTATTTAAAAGATCTTATATGTAAAGAATAATTTGATTCGGCGCCGGTGGTTGAGTGATAAGCGTGACCACCACTCATTCCAGTTGGCCTGGGTTCAGTTCCAGCCAAGGTCATTGAGATATTTCTGAGACGAAAAAATCTGTAGAGACGTCTTCCTTCGGAAGGGAAGTAAAGCCGGTCCATGAGTTGATGGATCGATATCTAGTCCAGAAGTGAAGTCACCTCTCTGGCATCGGTAAAGAAGAAGTAGTATCCAACTTCTATACTTACTAACAAATATCCTCCTCCCGTGATACTTGTGGAGTGCGCAGTAGTATATATGGCCTCTAGCAAAAGCAATTATCAGACTAACCATTCCTTCACTTTCCTCCCGCGATCTACGTTAGGGCCTGGCCGGTGCCGGTATTGATCAATAAACAATTTAGGATTACCAGGAGTTGCACATTGAAAGATGTTTCGCTACTCCCAAGCATAATTATCTACTTATTCCCTGTGCAACTTCAACTAGTCCAGATCGATAACGGAGTAGCGGCCAGGGGTGGTCGCGCAAGCTCAAGCTTTTATGACAAGAATGATTTGATTGAGTCCCCCATATTATTTTTGTTATATTGCGTCCATTAACCAAATTGAGCTATTATGACCACGATAGCCATATAAAAGAGTGTGAAATATAGCTTCCACTAACCTTGCTATATGAAACGTAACATACACAAGTTGCCTTGGAAAGGTAAGCGAAGCATCAAACAAATTTCGCAATCTTCTCATTCCAGTTCCTTGTCTCCGGATTGCAAGTGTCAGATTGAATACGATAATCACTTGGAGAGATTTCTATTACCGAATTTACAAAAACTTGAATATTTTTTCTACTATAAGAAAACCAGAAAAGTAAAATAAATATATGAACTTAAAACAAAATGTTTTAATTCATAAAAACAGTTGAAACAGGATAAACACGTTTACATTGAAAAATAATAATGCTCGTGGAATTCGTTTATTTTCGGCCTTGCATCACACTGCAAGGAGGTTTAATATTTTCATATTTTGATCACAAATTGTCTAAAACCATGAAAATCCATTTTTCATTACTTGTTATCGCATAAAAAACCTTAAAAACAAATGAAATTGAGCATACCGGCTTGAACCTTCGTTCGAACCGGTCACAAATCTTGATAGCTCCTGGTTTACCTAGAGTTTTTCAACAGCAACAGTCTTTCTCAAGGCTACCTATATTTTCGCTCGATCAGTCTTTCTCAAGACTATATTTTTTCGACAATTAGTCTTTTTCAAGACTACCTACTCTTTCTACTCAATCAGTCTTTTTCAAGACTAAAACATTTTTCAAGAACAATTCAGCCTAAAGAAATATTTAATTCTTCCAACATGCCTGGGTCCTCCCAGAAAGGCCGTGTGCCAAAATTTAAAACTAAACGGAAAAGGGTATCTTCTCCACCCGAAAATTCAATTGACTGCAGCAACTCGATGTTTTATCCGAATGTGAAGCTGATAAAATTTCTAAATTTCCTCGCATTGCGCATAATGCCGAGAAGAGAACGCAATCACCTCCGCCTATAACAGTGATGATCTCCGACTTCAAAGCCTTTCGAACTGAGCTTTCGACGTTCCTTCCGGACGTAAAAGTCTCTTTTCAGATTGGCCGAAGAGGAGAATGTCGAGTTACAGCGGAGGAATCGATTGGCCACAAACGACTACTCCAGTATCTTACGGAGAAGTTATATAAATTTTATTCATATGATTTCAAGACAGATAGACCATTCAAGCAGCGCTGTTGTTGTAGAATATTTGCTGGTTAGTCGCCAATTTAAAGCTGGGGCGCAACGACTTGGATAGGGTGCAACAACCTGGATGGGGCGCAACGACATTGATGCGGTACGAAAACTATAACGCCACTATACGTAAATTGGACCGGAAAATGAGCGGCGTGAATGCAAACATAACGAAAAGTACTAAATTGGTGCTTTTTGCTATGAAGGGTGCATTCCACATAAAAATAAATATCCGATTTCTTCGAAAAAAATTTCTCACACCCTTTAACAAAAAAGTGTGTCAATTGTTATTTGTTAAGCTTATTATTCAATAAATTGTACATATACCATAATAACCATAATGATAACTTGTAAACTTTACAATATATGGAAAGAAATAAAAATTAAAGTTGGATTTTTTATTGAAGAGTTCGGAAATTAGTATAAACAAATTGAATATTTTTATATCTCGATCCATTTTTTACTTTCTAAATATTTAGAATCATGTTGGAAAGATGGTGTAAAAGATTCATATGGGAGTCTGAATACTTCATGAGATATTTCAATAATACCAATAAAGCAAGGCTACTTTATAGTAGACACCCTGTGATAGAAACTTACAAAATGGTTTGTAAATCTGATGTGAATTTTGTTTGGTGATGGCAATGCCCTGTTTTTAAACATACGCCCTAAACGAACCCCCTGGAACTGTTACTGTTGAGGTATTGGTGCGGTAGTCTAGTACATAATATGCTAACTCTTATCATAGGCTTTGTTCAACAAGCTGAGCCACCCTAGGGACTGAAATATACCTCTATGAAGTGGTTATATACAAAGTTGTGGCGAAAAAGTGAGCTAAGTTCGTGATTTTTTTAAAGTGCTTAATGCAAATTAAGCACTTTAAAAAAATTAAAGTTCCCAAGAGATCCGGTAGCGCGGTTATCGTGCATTCTGTTCTTTGTGCAGAATAATGCGGAAATGCCTCCTTTCGAAATCAACAGGCTGTGTAGCGAAAGTATGAAAATATTTGGAACTTCATGTAAAAATTGTCTTTGTTCCAGTACCGAGTCAATTGGAAGTACTGAGCAAACAGGGAGAAAGTTATCCCGGAAGTCGCTTCTTGTTCTTCCTTTGGTACTATCGATACAGTTGAATTTTACAGTTTTCAACTGAATCGATCATCGGTGTAAATAGGAGCGTGTATTTTCTACTGCTGTTTTCTCCGAAACGATCACATGTAGTACTGGAACAAACCTATACATTGCTCCAAAACAAAAATTAAACCTTGCAGAAAAGTAGTTTTAGAATATTTAAAATAAATCCGAACAGAGAAGATTATTCTTGTGACAGAGGTTGCTTGACTCAGAAAGCAACTTACAAAAATGAAGAGGCATGAAGATATTTTTCGTAATGTCCAACAACGAATATATATTATTTTGTTTTGCTGTATTCCGATGGAAAAAACGTTATGATCGTTTAAATGCGGATATAAAGACTAAATCTTTGATTTTTCCAGAAGCATGAAATTGGTACATAATATAGAATATTTTAATCAGAACAAATATACGACCGAAACAAAACCAATATTTTAGAAACATTGGTCGAGTGGGGGTATGTCGTTTTCAACAGGGATTAGTAAAATATAAGAAGAAGCCAGCTGGCGGATCCTATCCTAGATAGATACCACAACGGCATCTGCAAGCTGCCCTAGCGTGATGGAATTGACAAGACATTTGTCAATGTCATTCACTTAAAAATTGTAGAGAAGGGCGCTTGGACATGAGCCCTGGGGAAGGTCCACGTAGCTAATTCGTGATGTCGACAAATAACTTTGCGAAAAATACATATGTTTTTCAGACAACAAGCCCCCTGAGTCAGTAAGAAAACTGATGCCATCTGCTTTTTGCTAGCATATGCCATTTGAATTCCTGTTAAGAGCAACGCAAGGCAATCGTTCGTCTCTTTGCCTTTACGAAAACCAAATTGTGTATCTGACAGTAAGTTATTTGCTTCGGCCCAATTGTCGAGACAGAACAGGACCATTTTCTCGATTAACTTCCGAATAGAAGAGAGCATTTCAATCCGTCCATACAAGTTGTGATCGGAGGCTGTTCTTCTTGTTTTTTTTTGATGGCGTGGACCTTCACTTGCCTCCAGCCATGAGGGACAAGTTTACTCTTAAGAAACATACTAAATTAATTCAACAAACGTCTCTTGGTAGATTCTTTAACAAGTAAAATTTCATTATGTCTGGTCCTGGGGCTTTATTGTTACATTATCGTCCGCGGGGGGAAGCGGCGCGGTAGATCTTCTGTGCCGGGGCGGAATCCGTACAAACCTTCTTGGCGAAATCGAATGTCCAACTCTCTCGTTAGTACTGTTTCAGGTTCGGTTTCTCTCATTAATCCGCCAACGAACCAGCGACAGTAAGGGTTTGTTGGCTTTCATAAAAATTTTCATTGGCTCAGGTAACCCGCCATTCCGGTTGATCTTGTACGCCGGTGGCCTTTTTCGCGTACACGTATCAACACTTTTTGTCCCACCACGGGTTGGGAGACCTTCCACGAGAGTTCGCGTTTGGTACACGTTTTCTGAGCTTGAATAGCGGTGTCGAGAATAAAGCCACCTAAGAAGCCGTACTCTTCCTCTGGAGGAAGATCTTGCATGGACTCGAGTTTACCGGATGCAGGATGCTTAGCTCTTCCAATCACTATTTCGTTTGAGGTCAGACGAAATATTGATTGTACTCGTTGGTCTTAAGCCGTTAGCAATAGTGATTAAAATTGACACAGGATCGCTGCCGTGTCGATCAGGAATTACCTTCCACATGCAATCTAACCGAGTCGAGCAGAGGGACAAGTCTAAGGAGCTTGGGCGCGCTGGGGGAGCAGGGATCCGTGTCATTTCACCGGTGTTCAAAATTGTCAATGGAGTTATCACAAAGTTTTTGGAGTGAGGTAGATTTCGATTATCATTATCATGAAAGCAATTCCATGCTATGCCGTGGGAGTTAAAATCAACTAAAACTCAGTTCAGTGCGGGAAAGAGTTCTGCATTGTCGCAAGATCTTCAATGCCTGGTGTCGAGGGAAGGTTAATTCTATTGAAAAAATAGCACGTTTTGATCCCCAAAAGTACTCTTCCGTAAGAGTGTTCTCGATCCAAGCAAATAAAATTAAAATCTATTTCTGAAGTACGTCATGTTTCGCATAATAAATTTTAAAAGGATCGAGTTTCGAGATAATGTTTTTTAATGCTACTGTTAAACAGTGATCAAATCCGTGACCTCGTTCAAATTAGCTATCGAAGGATACAATCGCTGAAAGGAGGGGCTATTTTGCAGTCAACTGCATTAAGAATGTTTTTATTGCAGTGAGAAAGCTTACCAGGATGCTTTTAAGAGGGTGTTCTGTAACAATACGGTCCATAGTGCTGGGAACTTCTTTTCTGAGCTCAGGTTTCGGAGACCAGGAGCTGTTTGCTTCGGTTTTGCACCAGTAAGTACTGTTATTTTGGAGGACATTGAAGAGACACCTTCTGAACATTACAACGAATCTTAGGAGAGGAAAAGTTCCTCCTTTTTCTATTGCTTCTAGGCGCAGCAGAAGATGTTCCCTCCTGGTGTTCATCAGAGTCACCATCGTCAGTAGACAAGCCAGTATAGATTTTTGTAGAGACTTGTGGCTTAGCTATTTAAAGCAGCATTTCTGCGAAAGATCCCTTAGAGGGTCCCTGAAGGGAACTCTTCAGTTTCTCTCCGCACTGTATCATCATGTCGGGAGATTATGTTGATTTCCCCCACTGTAAAGATACTTTTCAACACCCCTCCCCCAGGAGTCATCCACATGATTCTCATCGCATTTCCCACAACGAACCTTATTGCTACAATGGGAGGCTGTGTGTCCTGATTGTTTACAATTTTTGCATTTCATTACCCGTGGCACAAAAAGGCGAACAGGTAGACGATCATTGTCAAAGAGGAGGTAGGTAGAGCAAACCCGACGAAGGTCACCCGATAAGAGTCTAAGTTGACGTATGACGTATTCCTGTCAGCTGCCACTGATGTTGAATGCAAACATCCTGTATCTTCCCTGACTGAAGCATGGGGTCTTAACCCTTGATAGGGCCGAGAGTTTGGGGCTAATAATGAATGTTATATTAATGGAAACACGGTTCTTTCACTTAGTTTAGAATCTACATTTATTTCGTAATAAAAACTGTTTTGAAAAAGGTGGCGATATAGTTGCCACCGCCCGGTAAACACATTTTATGAAACTCTATTTCTTAAGGATAGTATAGGAAGAAATCCAAACGAAAGCTTAAGCTAGCTACCGTTACGCCCGTTTTTATGTAACCATTTTTGTTATTGCTAGATTCACTGTTTTTACCTCCATCTCTGTTCAGGCCAGTGCTCAGGACATTTTTAACGGGGTTGGTTTTATTCGTTTCTTACAAAAGAAGGGTATAGCAACCCTCAAACTTTGAAGATCTTTTCTCAGGTCTGGAGGCCCTATTCTTTTGTATCAATCGACTCAGCTCAACAAATTGGGACAATGTCTGTTATCGAGAAGGAATCTTGAACAGACATCCTGTGGTTCGTGGCAGTGCGAATTACTGCAGTGATTTGTAGTAAGCTTACCGACTAAACCTAAACCTCTTGTTCCTTCCAGCCTTCAACTTACGCAGTCACCGTTAGGTATTACCTCAGTAGGGATTGTGTGTTTACTCTTTTTATATTGTGTTAATTGTTCGTAGATTTCCCATTGCTGTTGTTTTTTGCTTGCTGTCCAACTTTCGCGCTATATCTAACTTGCTGATGTCTACTGTAAATATCGTTACCTGCCGAGACGCGAAACGATCCAGAGGTGCTGACCTTAATGACCGACATGTCTTTACAACTACCTTTCTTGGCGCTAGTCGTTTCGAATTATCCTATTTAGCTGTTGCTGAGCGGGGTACTCTCACAGGAATAGGAATTTTTGCTTACCGATTCCCGTTTTCGTAAACCATTTAGCTCTCAGGCACTAGGACAGACCACAGGCGGTGGTATTTTTTTGGATGATCTTATCCCGATTTCTCTGACTTCGTGTTGTTTGTTTGTTGTTTTTCATCCATAGCTGATGTTGCAAGCTCAGAAAGAAGGGAAACATTTCAAAAGTAATTCAAAGCCTTCATTGGAATGGGTTTGAGACAACTATATTGCCACCTATTTAGATTCATTTTATTTTGATCTTTGTATTTTTTGCAACTCAAGAACCGCGTTTTCGGATAAAAAATACTTGTTTTTACAAATTTTGATCACCAACTTATAGGGTGTATAGTATTTTATTCAAAATCGAGTTAATTGTATTGTCCATGCAGGAAAAGAAAAGGTGACAATATAGTTGCCACTGTCTTATAAAGGGGTAAAACAGCTAACATGAGGACGACCGCGTCACATTCAACCCGATTAGATGGTAAATATACACTATACTCCTTTGCAAAAGGCCCGTAGCCAGCAATATAATTTGCGTGCTTCAAATTATTTTCCTCCACCCGAAGCTTATCAGGGCTAATTATTGATGTTTCTGTCACCGCCGAATATTGCTTCATCAGAACTCGAAAAATCTGCAATAGATCCAAACATTTCTTGTCTTCGGTCCAGAAAAGTTTACAAATGGCCCGGTTGTGGAGAGTGGGTTCGTTTTTAGTCGGGGAGGTGATTTTATTGCGACATCCATCTCGCCTTGAGGCAAACCATTATCAACGAAAGCCGTTTTTGCACGGGTTGTATTATAGTCATGAATGAGGAATATACAGTCGTGATTCACTGGTTGGCCCACAGCCTATGTCCAACTAACGAATTTGATTCGCTAGTTGGACCAACTGACAAATGTCAAAAACTCTCCAAAGAAGACGTTAGTAGTGTAAAAGATTAATAAATAGATTGTCAAAGCAAATTTGACATGAGATTTTGGCGTTCAGATGTTTTTCAGTTGGACAAAGGTCCAACGACACGGCACGAAATATTATCTGTCATTCTGCCCGAGACTTGTGCGATATTCATTCAACTTTCAGCCAAAATATCTTATGAAGGTTGCAATGATGTTCGGAAGGATTATTTGAAAACATCCATACCATGAAAAAATCATATAGGATGAAATACTTTTGCTTATAACACTAAACTTTTGCACTCTCTTCCTTTTACTACGTGATGAAGCTACAATATGCACATATTTGTATTACATATACTACCCATGATCGCATAGTTGTCCCGTTTTCTATGGAATTTCCTATCTTTATGGGACTTATATGCGATCATGGGCAGTATACTTATCTATACATCACACTTACTTTCACTTTGAACACACGTACATATTACATTTTCAATGATAAAGTGCAGCGAAAATTATTTTTCATTAAATTTTTTTTTGAGGACCTCACAAAAATAGGTCTTGCCAAGAACCTTCCAAACAAGTATTCTAAACAAAAAATATAATTTTATTGGTTTTGTGACAACTCAGAAAAGGTATCTAAAGCTTTTGGTATCGGTTTTAATCATACTTCTCCTACAGGTTAAACCATTTAAAATTTTATTAGCCAGAAAATTACTATGAGATGTTGTTCCTCTGTCATAATAATAATTTTATAATGAGAGGTTGGTTAACTTGTTTGCAATATCAGCCAGGGTATTCAGATAAATTCAATTTTCTTGAACGATATAGATACTGTGGGTATACAGAATAACTTTTGAACCAGAAGTCGTAGCCTATTACTTTTCTTGGAAAAGTTGAACACTGTACTAGTATCTGCCGGAGATAGCATTGTACATTTTTTAGAACACATAGGAAACTGTCTACACAAATTTAAATATGAAAATTTGTGCCACCCTAGTAGTCATATGTTTGTTAAACATGTATGTGAAAATAGTTAAAACTGACGAAGCTACGGCATTTATCTTGAAATGTATCCAGTGAAAATGTAATCGTGCACAGAGCATTCGCACGATTGATTTGTTTAGAAATATTTCCTAAATTATGAACGAAGGGTTTTGCATACAAAGATGAATAACTTTTATAAGCATAAAACATTATTTTCATCCTAATTATTAGCGAATTTCTCCAAAATTCCACGCGGCCTTTCCCGATTGAAAGGAACGGCCGCGCTCCATGATACGCCGCGCTTAGCCCATCTGTCATAATATCGCGATTTTGCATAACGAAGGGCTAAATAAATATGAACCAACAGGTCTGTGCCACAAAAGGAGAAGGGCTAAAGGTAACACATATTGTTCCAGAAAACAGCACTGCGTTATGCAACGTTTTGTGCAGGTTGATTATACCAGGTGCAAGTGGTGCCAAATTCACAACGTTCATTCTGAATTGAAAAGTCCTTTTAGATTACAGAATTGATAAAATTGGTTAAATGAGATAAACAAATCAATCAAATTCTGTTTTAAAAATTGTGCTTGCGTTTAAAACAAAATGGGAGGCTTATTATTACCGCTACATACTAAATTTCAAGCGCAAATAGCAAATACAATTGCTAGCTACACCAAAAGCTTACTGGCAACCTTACAGCGGCATTTAAGAAACAGTTGGTGCGGCGTGTACGTTTCAGTGAATCTCTCAAAATTCCAACGTATAGGACGAACTTGTTAATAATTATTGGAGTATACCAAATATCAAACGTAGTTAATTTAATCGTGCGTGCAAACGCGAAAAAGACGGGAGCGGACTTGGTGGGCACAATGTCAGAACCACCACAACGAATTCTCTAGACTATAAATGGTATTGGTTTTAAATTTCAAAGCAAAAACGTGATTGGAACACTTCAGCGAACCACCTGTTATTTTCTTTTTTCCAATGCCCGGGGGGGGGGGAAGGGCATGTCATGTTTGTTCTTAAACGACTTTTTTCTTCGCTCCAAAGAGCGTTGCAGTAGTTCTGTGTAAAAGTTTGAGCTTAGAGATGCAAAGAGGCATGAGTTTCGGGCTTCCGAGTTTTGTTTTTTTTTCATGAGCTGTATAAGTATAGTCAAACATGAAATTTCAGAAACAACTAACATACCGCGTAGTAGCACAGCACCGGCTGGCTGGCTGGCTTGATTGCAGAGGGGAAGGAGCTATCTGACCAAGAACTTATTTCTCATAACAGTTCGATATGGCTTAAAGCCGTAGGCAAATTACTCTTACGTATGTGTTGGTGACCATACTGACATAAAAAGAAATTCGCGTTAAAATAATTTACCCAAGAGACTTGAACCGACAATCATTGTCTCACCGAAGACACCCCTTTACTAACTGAGCTAACGCGATACATAACAGCGTGATGGCTAAGCGCAGAGCTTCTGCTCGTGCATGCATGGGTATGGGACATTGCAAGATGACGTCGTATGAGTAAAAATGCTCGAAAAAATGACAGCTCGGCGAGCTTGTTTACATGGACTTCGAAATTTTATTATTCCGATTCAGTGCAAGTGAGCGTGTCATATCTTCGAGCATTTTTACTCATATGACGTCAACTTGCAATGTCCCATACTCATGCCATGCACGGGCCGCAGCTCAATACGCTTGAATCGTTCACGCTCAAGCGAAACTTATGTATGTCACTTTGCGAAGACACTGTCATGTATCGCTATAGCACAGTTAGTGAAGGGGTTTCTTTGGTGAGATATTGATTGTCGGTTCAAGTCTTGGTAATTGTTTAACGCGAATTTATTTTTATGTCAGTTGGTCACCAACGCATACGTAAGAGTTATTTACCTGCGACGTCAAGCCATACCGAACTTTTGAATGAGAATGAAGTTCCGGGCCAGAGAGCTCCTTTCCCCTCTGCAATCAAGCCAGCCAACCAGCCAGCTGTGCTACTAACGGTAGGGGAGACCGGGGCTAGTTGGCGGTGTTTTCAGTTTTCATTTTTTACTGCTTTGACTTTGGTAGATCTTGTAAAATAGAACACGTTGCATGAAATAGTAGACTGTTGGCAACATCTCTGAATTTTATTAAAATGTTTGATACGTTGTCTTCATTTCTAGAGACAAAAAAAGTAACGCGGAAAAGCCGCCAACTTACCCCAGCCTCGGGGTAAGTTGGCGGTATGCATGGGGTAAGTTGGCGGACTGCCAGAAAATAAGCAATTCATTAGGAATACAATCACATAAGTGGTCCATATGGAATGTGCCGATTGTCTTTTCAATAAAACTGTATAGTATTCGACATATCTCATTATATTTCAGTTTCAATACCCTGTCATTTTGACTTCGACGCGTACTCCATATTCAAAAGCAAATTTACGAAATTCTTCAGGCGTTTGGCTGAAATAATTGTCCATTTCATTGACGAGAGACATAAGAAAAAGTTTCTCTTACTTTGGAGTGAATTCCAGAAATAAAAATATATTATGACTATTTTTGCACTATTAATAGTACCGCCTACTTACCCCGTGTGCGTTACCGCCAACTTACCCCAACCGTATATTTTATAAAAAAGGATTTAAAAAATTACTTTTGGGTATGAATAGGCATAATATCTATACGGATGCTGAAGCCTCTTTTCACGCACTACCGAAAAATATAATCGTTCGGGACCTTAAATTACAAAAAATGTTTAAAATTAAGAAAATTTACAAATTATGCTCAAAAACACAATTTCGTCCACAGCTTCTACAAAACATAATGTTTCGCAACAAAAACACATTGGATAATGCGTTTCACATTACTTAAGGTACACAACGAGAGACAACGCTTTATGTCTAATAGAAACGGAGAAAAAGGAGTTCCGCCAACATACCCCAACCGCCAACTAGCCCCGGGCTCCCCTATATTATTTGTTTCTGAAATTTTATGTTTGACATATAAGCTGATGAAAAAAATATTAACAAAACTCGGAGGAGCGAGAACTCATGCCTCTTTTTATCTCTAAACCCCAACCCTTACACAGAACTACTGCAACGCTCTAAGGAACGAAGAAAACAGTTGTTTAGGGACGATTCATAAATTACATAACGCTTTTAGGAGGGAGGGGGTACGACAAGTTGTGACATGTTGTGACATAGGGGGAGGGAGAGTAAGCTAGATAGTTACGTAATATGTTTTCACCGAAGAAAAAAAAATTTCAATGAACAACATAATAGAGGAGGGGGGGATGGAGACATTTGTGACAATTTGTTACATGGGGGGAGTCAATTTTGGGCAATTTTTACGTTACGTAATTTATTACGTATTACGTATTATTTATTTATTATCCTCAAGCATGACATGCCCGGCGCATGTGCACCGTATTGTCTAAAAGAAAAAAAGAGAAGAAACAGGTGGTTCACTGAAGTGTTCCAATCACGTTTGTGCTTGGAAATTTAAAGCCAATGCCATTCTCAATGATAGGTAAGGGACCATTCATAAATTACGTAACGCAAAAATTGCCCAAAATTGTCTCCTTCCTCCCCCCATGTAACAAGTTGTCATAAATTTCTCTATCCCCCCTCCCCTATTACGTAACAAATTCCTCGAAAAAAAATTGTTTCGTAACGATCTGGCTTACTCCCTCTCCCCCATATGTCACAACTTTTCGTACCCCCCTAAACGCGTTACGTAATTTATGAATGGTTCCTAATCACCAGATGGAACTTTCTAAATGGAGCCTAACTTTGCAGGGATGATTGCTTTCGACGATAGCATGTTTTTGTTACAGCTCAGCAAAACAAAAAAAAGTAAAATGCTACAGGCTACCCAGAAAAAAAATTTTGTTGTTAAAATTTCCAAAAATAGTTAAAATTTGTTTAATGAAGATTACCACTAAACACAAACACTTTCAGCTTCAATTTTCTTTAACAGAAAGCTACGATTATTCAAACAATGTGTGTGTATGAAAGGTGTGAGCGTTGGGAAGAAATACTAGTGCGGATGACAACAGACAATCATGTTTTAGTAGTTTTATTTAGATTTTTAAAGAGACAGCCTAGAGGCGGTGTTAGGAACTAGAGGGTTAATTTGATTAAAACCATAACATCCACCAGTAAAATCTAACATCCGGACGATTAACATTGCTGTCGTTTGTTTTGTTTTTTTGTGACATTTGACGTACTAATGAAAGTTTAATTTGTCTTCAAATGCTGTACATAATCGTACAAATAATAACCTGTCATAATAAAGTGAAGAAAAAATGTATTTATGGAGAAAGTCGCAGGGGATCGGTTTTATTCGTAATTCCCCTAAAATTACTAGTCGTTACTCGGTGAACTTATGGCACTCAGAAGAAGTTCATATATGTTATATTTCAACCAAGTGACTGTCTGTTGGTACGGTATGGTTCGAAAACGCGCTACGGAGTAAACAAATGGTTGGTGGTAATTGGCCGGTTTCAAGCCCATTCCGCTACGTCAATGTTTTTTTCTGGTTCTTTTTTTTTTCTAATTACGATATGATGTTCATATCGCGATGTTATATTTGAAAGATGCTTTTTGTTAGATATATTTGAACGACACGTTTTACTACATCAGATTCAATGAAAATTTACAGGTTTCTTTCAAATTGATGTAAAATGACTGATGCAACTAGCATAGCAACATAAGTGGCCTTAATGTTCAGATGTTATCGTCATAAACAGCCAGATTTGAAGGGTATTAGTTTTGGCTCTTGATTTTTTTGCTGCCTGTAAGCGGAATCGATAGTATTAATTAATAAGGGAAAGTTCCCGGTTATGGCATATCTGTTATTTCTGGTGTGTTGCACGCTTTATTGCATTTTTGACAAAGTTATAATCTAAGCTTTTAGGTTTATGATGGTATTACCAAATACAAATATGTTTTGTGAATTTGTATTTGGTATTACTATCATTATCGCTGGATGCTCCGTTCAAACATTTTTGGGTTCAATCAAAATGCGCTCCAGGTTCGCAGACTCTGTCTTTCTGGTGTTTAATGGCAGATATCGCCAAACTTACTCACCTGCAATATACTGCTCATGATCACATATTTGTCATATATTTGGGTTATTAATTTTTATCTAAATGATTTGTGATCATGGGCAGTAGAACTTGCTGCAGTTTGGCTGAATTTTCTATTGAATACTCATTAGCTCTGAGATACTTACTATATCTGAAATTTTAAGCAGAATAATATTTTTTCGAAATTGCTTATGGTAAACGAAATTGTAAACTTTTGGTTGGTTAGTGAACATAAACAGTGTTGAGTTTTAAAATGTTATTTTTGTGCTCTGTATTAATAGCGTCTAAACCATTGGTTTTGCGGTTAGTTCGGAAAATTTTCGTTATTTCCAAACACGTTTTTTCGATTCCAAACAAATTCAAATAGAGACTTACTCTATTCAGTAAAGTTGTAGCTAATTCTAATACCAACAAAGGAATTTGTTGAGAACACTTGTAAAGTCATGAAGAGGCTGATCATGGTATGTTGATGTCGAGATTCTATGTATGAATAAATGTTGGGTTAACCAAATCGGTTAAAATATTGTCATGATTTAATCACTGTAGTGTAGTGAGCAGCGTAATGTTTTGTTTGATTAGAAGCACAAGTTCCAGTTTTCTCCCTCAGACCGCCAAAGCTTTAGGGCTTTATGACAAAATTATGATTTTTTCAATATTCAAACCGCAAGTTAATATATTAATGTGATGTTATGTAATATATTTTTGCATTTGCGAAATTGTTTATTAATTACAAATACCTTCAAACTGATCTAATTGACTGACATTGTACTTTGAGGAATCTAATTTTTCGAATTTGCCCAGTATTCTTTTTGTTAACTTCTAATTTTATCAGATTGTCATATCACAATAATTAGTCTACAGTATCGAAATAGTAGGCCTAGGTCGTATTTAATATTCCAAATAACAATTGGTTTATTAAATAGAATCAGTCAGTAAAAATGATTTTATGGAAACATGATTTTGTGAGGCTAAAAAAGTCACCTTTCTCCTAACGTTACTAGAGGCAAACACTGATTGTCTACCTTTTGAGATACTGCGCGCCATTTGTGGAATTCTGCAGAAACGGTTAGAGATACGATCAAACCGACTAAAAATTCACCCTTTAGGGTAACAAAATTGCCTATTCACCCTGAAAAAAAATTAAATTAATTTTTTTTTGTTGGTCGTTATTGGGATTAAATCGCCCTCACCTTTATAATTTTAGCGCGAACATAGCGTTGCTGTCTCTAATATGTACCGTTCGAACCGTTCTGTCCCGCTCCAACGCCCCGTTACCATACCATTAACTTATAGGGTAATGAGCTTATTTTCACCATGTTTCTATTTGCCATCTTTGTTCAACGCATTGGGCGACAATTGAGGCACTAAATCCGAATTTTCGTTGCGCTCAAACACGAGCATTTCATTGTTTTCAGGACATTTGTGTTATTAGATTGATTCTAATCAACGAAGCAAAGCTCTTGATGCCAATTCATACGCATTCCATCGATTGTAGGCCGAGTAATTAATGAATTAGTGAGGTACCTTCCTTAATAGGGTGAAAATAGGCAATTTACCGTTTGTAAAAGTAATGGTAGTGGGCCTTCTTGTAGATGGATATACTGGATATATTTTTCCTAGAATTCATTTTACATTCAATATGTTGAACACCCAGAATTGGAACTTAAAATCGCAACGAAAGACGTTGTAACAATGGGAAAAATTGACAAGTGCTCTAAGCATCAGATGCTCGAGAAAACATGAAAACCGAGTGACTGTCGATCGAGCCAGTAAGAGACAAAACTATTCTGTAAGAACAACATTGCTGCATTGCCTTACAAGTTGTAAGTTACAATATTACATCATCACAAAGTGTTAGGAAGTTGATAGAACTGCTGATCATCGGCAATTGTCGCGTCTTCGCGTTTGAATAACTAGATACTTCAATGGTTATCAAAGTTGCTAAACTTTCGTATTCTTTAGTTGCTGTTACTATTCAGCTCTCCCTTGCCGAACACCTAAAATGAATGAATGATAAAATACTTTCATACTTTACTTGATGGGCTATATCGTGTCGATTTCGAAATGTATATATAGTTTATTTAGTAACGTTATAGCAGATTAACTTAAAGGACGTGAGTTCAAATCTATGTTTTTTCTCGTTTTTTTATATTGCGATTTTTACATTTCTTATAAAAGAAATGTATAGAATTCGCTCAAACTTTCAAGATTTTTTCCGAGGCCCGGAGGGCCGAGTCTTATATACCAATCGACTCAGCTCGACGATTTGGGACAATGTCTGTGTGTGTGTGTGTCTGTGTGTGTGTGTGTGTGTGTATGTAACGGACAAATTCTCATTCGTGTTTCTCAGCAATGGCTGAACCGATCTTATCCAAACTAATTTTAAATGAAAGAACTAAAAAACAGTATGAACGCTATTAATTTGTTTTTGATTCTGATGTTTAGTTTCCAAGATATGAATGTTTGAATGCGTAAAAATGGCATTTTTTGCAGTTTTTTTGAATTATATGTCGAAATTGACAATAGAGATTAACAATTTATATGTTTTTCGACAGCTTCAACGAATACCTTTCGAACAAGCTATGGATTGTTGAAATCGGACTATTATCAAAAGAGATATTTAACATTAAATGCGGACGAAAGATTTTTACCATTTCCCATAGCCAGAAATATGACCAAAAACATGTTATCTATTATTAACGCCAAAACGGCTTATTTTAGGTCAATAGTATCTTCGGAGAATATAATGGAGGCAATATGCCCTTTCTTTTGGTATTGTGCTTTTGCTGATTAATCCCCCTATGAGTGAGATATTTTCACAAATTTTCTTGGAAGTGATTATATCGAAATGATGCCTTCAGCAAATTTGTAGCTCTTACTTTTGCGAATAACTTTGCTAAAGACTTTAAATATCTATTTTGAATACTTTAAAAGTTATGGCTTGTTGTTTGTTGATTACTCTTTGTCGCCTATTTATTGTTCAATATAGTAATAATCCATTGAAATAAGCTAAACATTATTTCGATAAAACGAATTTTGTATTTCATTTTACTATCTACAACCGCTAGAAATAATCACCGAACACTTCCAAGTTGTCTGGAAGGAACTTGATAACTTATCAGTACAAAAATGTTCATTTGTGCGAACCTTCTGACTGCAATTTTTCTAACTTATGACCATCGGATCGATCTGAAACATATCGGAAAATGAAAAGCGAAGTAAATAACTCCAAGCAACGGCGTAGCCAAGAGAAGGTTTTGGGGTTTAACACCATACAACTCCCCCCCCCCCACCACACAAAAAAGAATTGGATTGAAGTTGAAAATTTATTGATGCTGACTGATTTAATTCAACATTACAATAACAATTATCTGATCCGTAGATTGATTACCTGTTGTTGTAAACATCATGAGGACTTTTGATAAATTGTCGGAATGGGGTCTTGATATGTAATTGATCTAGTAGTCTTGATTTCACAGTTGTCTAATAGCATCAATAACAAATTCCTGCCTGAAAACATTCCAATAGAAAATTCCAGAGTTCTGTAATCAATCATAATCCTCAGATTTATTTTAAAATTGAGCTCGTTTTTGTAGAGATGTACTGTAATAAGGGTCTTTATTTAATAGTAAGCGAAGTTAAAATTGATTTAATGTCTATGAAACATAGAACTGCTCACCAAAAAAATGTATAACTTTCAACATTTGCTAAAAATGTTTTTGCCTTTTTCAAACACTCTAAAATTCGTCAATCTAATCCCGACCCGGAGGGCCAAGTGTCATATGCCAATCGACTCAGTTCGTCGAGATCGGAAAATGTCTGTGTGTGTACGTATGTGTGTATGTGGAAAAAATATGACCTCTGTTAATCAGAGAAGGCTGGATCGATTTGCACAAAGTTGGTCTCAAATGAAAGGTACAACCTTCCCATCGGCTGCAATTGATTTTTTTATTGACTGGACTTCCGGTTCCGGAGTTACGAGTTGAAGAGTGCAATTACACAGCAAATTCCCATATAAACTGAAAGGAAAAATTTTCAAGATCAAATTTGTATTTTTGATGCCAAATGAATTTAAAATGCATGAAACATTGAGATGTTTGACAAAAATTGACTTTTTTGGACTTTGGTACATTTTTGCCTTTCTCATATAGAAAGGTTATGCAATCACTCTAAAAATCGTCAATCATACCGGCCCGGAGGAAGTATGCAGTGAGGGGTTGCTACTTTAAAATTAAAACTAGTTCAAAAAATTTCAACAAGTCCGGCAGAACCCGGACCTCCCGGATCTTTTTCTATGATCCGCCGCTGGTTTCAAGCGATGTTTCAGTATCACATAGTATCTCAAGATCGTGGCTGTCGATCCATTGTATGTATGTGCATATCGTACTGAACATGTAATATTCATTTCCACCATTGTATTGAACATAACCAGCCATGGAATCGTAGTCTGGACAAATGGGACAAGCACAATTGCACCACTAGGTGGATTAAAACAGGTTTATATTTTTGGAATGCGTCGAGTTGAGACGAAAACGTAATATGATTAATAACGAGGATAACACTTTCCGAATGTAGAGAAATTTATGAAAAATGACGATTTCCATTCGACTCTAGCAGGTTCTGATCGATTTTGATGAGCATTTGATTTTTGTTGTATGACCAATTATATGTATAGGTCAAATGTTCAAAAACAGTAATTTAAGGTCAAGTTAACATCATTTTGAAACCGCCAATTTCGGAGGTTTAGTATCTTCGATGAGTTTTACAAACGTTAAACAGCGCATCATTTGACAAAATAATTTTGGCGGTATATCGTCCAAGAAGTATGTATGGTGAATTTTATTCATGAACTCTGTTACTATTTTCTGAAAAATTAATTCTGCATAATTTTAAAACTTCAAAAATCACGGTTTCGGAATTATGCCGTTTGGACAGTATGATCGATTTTCACCAAACCGAATTTCTGGCTACGCCGCTGATTTCAAGTAAGTAGAAACAAAGTCGTTCTACACTCGTTCAAAAGAAACTTCTTCGAATGCTGAATATCTATTATAACACATTGAAACCCCGATTTTATCAGCCAAATATGAACATATGTTTGATGGGCTCTAGCAGACGAACAAGACTGAATTCGAGTAAATCCTTTCTGGAGCATGTTTTCCTTATCACGAAGATATGCGAAATATGCGAAAATAAAAAGATCATCATAATCAGAAATAGTTATCAGACTACAACAAAGGGACGAGAAGAATATTTTAACAGCTTCAGTTTATTATAAAGAAAAAAAAA
Organism: Topomyia yanbarensis; assembly: GCF_030247195.1. Classification (NCBI taxonomy): domain Eukaryota; kingdom Metazoa; phylum Arthropoda; class Insecta; order Diptera; family Culicidae; genus Topomyia; species Topomyia yanbarensis. Next base: position 82,642,602 of record NC_080670.1, on the reverse strand, counting down.
TTGCCCGATTCAGTCAATGTCCCCATTTTGTCAGCCTAAAATACACCATGAGACTGATAAAATGGGTCTTTATTGTATGTATTATTCGCTGTGTTTCACATTAATAGGTACATTTCTTTTTTGGAGATTTTTTTTATCGCATCGAACTACAACAATTTTTAGGGAGTTTTCAAGGGGTTATTTTATTGACTTCTTCCAAAATTTGGCGAACCTATTCCAATTCGTATACCAATTAATTGGTATACTCAAGGGTTTATATGTTGCAGATAGAAAAAATACTGAAATTTTCAGCTTTTTCCTACACAATATTAGGAAAGCTTATCAAACAATCTTTCCTAATAAGTTTGTGAAAATTATAAACTATTTGAAATTTTTTAATAGTTTAATTTTTTATTTAACCGTGATTCTTTAATAAATAGTGACCATCGCTTCACAACGTAGTCTATTTTTCATGGCTTGCGGTGAGCACGATTTCTCGAATTGCTGAACTGAAAATTATGGAATAGAAATTAATTTTAAGTATTCTTTACAGATTTAGCTCGCCGCGCAGATAACTCTGAATTAGACCCGCTGGTGCCCTAAGACGATTTCGCTAGATTTTCAGAGCACTGTGCACCCAGTGCATTAACGCAAGTGACGGAAGGTTATCGAAAAGTTTCGTGAAAATGAAAATTCCAGTAATGATGATGATTTTCCCAAACGGTTCGTTTTCGAGAGGTTTTTATTTGTTCTGTGACATTAGGATTAGCGATAATAATTCAAATCAAGGATACTACTAGGAAGTTTCCTTTAGAAAAAGTCGATGTCGAAGTAAAATTTGGAACTATGCACGCATGCACTTCAGAGATAGCGTGATATCAGGAAGTGCGATTTCATTTCAACGCTTTTTTGTGAAAAGGGCGATACTTACAAATGTAAACATAAGGCTTTTTTCATACATGCGAATGAGGGCTTTGAAACGCAACAAATTAACCTAAAAATTTGGATTCTACGATATTGCTTTCTTAAACTACAGCAAAAAATACAACGGGCGAAACTGAATTTTTGTTTGTTTACTTAAAGTTTCTCCCTCCACGTTCAATGCAAACAAACAGAGCGATACTTTTTTTGCTAGCAGTTTAGAGGCGAAACTGTTTTTCGTATTTTTTTAGGATTATCAAGCTGATACCAGCTATAAATAGTAACAATGATCGCTATTGAAAAAACCCGGACGAAATCGGTGGTGTAAAACGGTAGTTATTGTAAAAAACGTAAGGGCGATACTTCAATGCTGATAGGTGGGACCGAAAAAGTAAACAATCGCCAAAGGGGCGATACTATCATTTTGTCAATTTCAATAGCAAAAACAAATTTTAATTTAATAATTTCAAATACTTTATGAAGTTTTGGGTTTCGATCACTAAATTATGCAATCTAGGATGGAAAAAAACACAATAGTTCTGGAAATATTCACTGTTGATTTTCTTTGAATGGTGTCGCCCTTTTCAAGAAAAAATGTTGATTTCTTAGTTCTCAGTCGCGTTGGAAATTTGAGTATAAACTTCAAATAAACTTCAAATCGATTCAAAAAAAAATTCGATTTTTTTGGCTCAGTACAATATATAACCCCTTTAGGAAAATTCAGTTTTCCCACCACAATTTAAATATTTTATTAACAGAGCATTAACAATAATTCGTTGGTATGTCTATTTTATGGGCCATTTTTCGCTTTCCCATTGATTTGGTTTGAGATTTCTAGCACTGATGTTGTCCTATGCTGATTTGAGCGATTCTCTGCCACTATCCCATGTAGTATGTGTTGTCAAAACATCGCGAAGCATCAAGTTCTAAATGTTCTCAAACGATATAATATCCGAAGAGAGTGATAAGAGTTATAAGAAATGTCTCATCACACTGTTAGGTGGATTAAACACGTTTTTTAAAGCTAAAATAGCTCAAGCCAGTTTACTGTGCATCTCGACTATTTTATGTGTTCATTACAGCAAATTAAGTTTTCAAGTGCCGCCCACGCATCATTGTGCAGTCTATTTTTTCTTTGGACGGTCTTAATCCTCAAAAAGGCAAGCTGAAATCGTGGTTTCAACAAGCATTGCTCCTAAGACCCGGTGATATTAAGTCTTTTTTGGCTTTCTATCAGTGAGAGAATTGAAAGCCCGAAAAAGCTCCATCATTTCTGTTCATAATTACAAGTTTATTCAAATTAGAGGATAATTATTGTAACCAGCCGTGCCTCTGAGACTACTTGCCTTTCTGAGGGTTAAAGAATATTATTAATACATATATTTTAAACATGGTATACAACACATAAATGATATGATAGAACGTTTGACAGATAAGTAATTATTGTATTCATCATTAAAGTTGTTTTGAAAAAGGGATATTTTGAAATCAGTGTATCAGTGATTATGCAATGAGAGCAGATGCGTGCCTTAAGAGACATGATCTTCTACAATTAACAAAAAAAATCAAAGCTTTTTGAGCGATTTAGTGGAGGGGCTAAGACATGGTCTTTATTAATCACATAATAAAGATTCAAGTAAATTTTATTAATACCTCGGCATGCAAAAAATGGATTGCGTTAAAATCGTTATCAATATGATGGCTTCATTCGTCAGTACAGTATTAAAATTCGCACAAAAAACGGGTGTTACACGCAAGCCAATGATTAAATTTTAAAAGCATTTATAGTATGTTTATAAAAGTGCACGACAAACCTACATGATGGTCGAATCAGTTTATTTGTACCCTGCGTGTTTGGCTAGCGTATCATCTACTGCCCCCACAAACATTCAAACTATTCACTATGAACACCATGAAAGCACCTAACAAGAATTCTTTTTAATCAGTTTGATTTTTCATTGCTCCTGAGCTAGAAAATATACCACAGAAATACGCCATATGCACCTCAGAGAGCTTAGAAGCGCCCTACGAGTTAGGATAGACTATCCACTACCATCTCATGGGCTCAAATACTCATACCAACGCCCCAAAGAGATACAGTATATGCGCCCCAGAAAATCTGAAAGCGCCCGGCAAGTTAGGATAGACTATTCGCATAACGCCCCATGAGCATACTACCTACCCGTTAGCTCAACATACTCATACTACTGACCCATAGAGCCTGAAAACGCCCTGCAACTTAGGATAGATTATTACCGCCTCATAAGCTTAAATACTCATTTATATGCGCCCCAACGATACTGAAACCGGTTAAAAGCGCCTTGTAATTTTGGAAAGTTTATTGCCCACCTATCTAATTGCCAGACGGAGTGCCGTGCGAACTATGAGAATATCGGACTTGCGCCCTAGGTAGTTTAAGAGAGCCCTGCGACCTATGCGAATATCAAACTAGTGCCCGAGAGACTCTGAGAGCGCCCTGCGAGCAATATGAATATCATGCTGGCGTCCCATATAGTCGCTGTGAGCTATGAGAAGCACCCCAGCGAGTGCGGAAGCGCTCTCCGAGCTATGGGAATATCAGACTAGTACTCCAGAGAATCTTACAGCGCCCTACGAACTATGAGAATATTAGACTAGCGCCCTAGCGAGTTTAAGAGCGCCCTGCGAACTATGTGAAAATGGTAAAAGCACTCGAGAGAATCTAAGACCACCCTGCAATCCATGAGAATATTAAACTAGCGCCCCAGAGAATTTGTAAGTGCCCAGTAAACTAAGAGAACATCAGACTAGTAACCTAGAGAGTTTGAATGCGCCCTGCGAGCTATGGGAATATCATACTAGTGTCCCAGAGAATCGAAGAGCGCCCAGCGAGATATGTGAATATCATACTAGCGCCCCATAGAGTCTCGGAGCGCCGTGCGAACTATGAGAATATCGGACTTGCACCCTAGGGAGTTAAAGAGAGCCCTGCGACCTATGCGAATATTAAACTGGTGCCCGAGAGACTGAGAGCGCCCTGCGAGCAATGTGAATATCATGCTGGCGCCTCATAGGGTCATATTAGCACCATAGGGAGCTTTGAGCACCCTGTGAGCTATGAGAAGCACCACAGCGAGTGCGGAAGCGCTCTCCGAGCTATGGGAATATCATACTAGCGCTCTAGAAAATCTTAGAGTCTCGGAGCGCCGTGCGAACTATGAGAATATCGGACTTGCGCCCTAGGGAGTTTAAGACAGCCCTGCAACCTATGCGATGCCCGAGATACTCTGAGAGCGCCCTGCGAGCAATGTGAATATCATACTGGCGCCCCATAGAGTCATATTAGCGCCCTGTGAGCTGTGAAAAGCACCCCATCGAGTGCGGAAGCGCTCTCCGAGCTATGGGAATATTATACTAGCGCTCCAGAGAATCTTAGAGCGCCCTGCGAACTATGAGAATATTAGACTAGCGCCCTAGCAAGTTTGAGAGCGCCCTGCGAATTATGTGAATATCGTAAAAGCGCTCGAGAGAATCTAAGAGCGCCCTGCAATCTATGAGAATATTAGACTAGCGCCCCAGAGAATTTGTAAGCGCCCGGCAAATTAAGATAACATCAGACTAGTAACATAGAGAGTTTTGTGAATATCATCTTAGCGCCCTGAAGAGCTTGAGAGCGCCCTGTGAGCTATGATACTACGTATCACACTGAGGCCCTAGCGAGCATGGAACCACTCTTCGAACTATGGGAATATGATACTGGTACCCCAGAGAATCTGAGAGCACCCTACGAACTATGGGAATGTCAGATTAGCGCCCTAGCGAGTTTGGGAGCGCCCTGCGAGCTATGGAAATATTATACTGGCGCCAGAGAGAATCTGAGAGCGCCATGCGAGCGCTGAGAATATAAAGCTAATCTAGAGAGTTTGAGAGCGCCCAGCGTGCTATGCGAATGTTATGCTGGCGCTCGAGAGAATCAAAGAGCGCCCTACGAGCTATGTGAATATCATACTTGCGCCCTATAGAGTCATACTAGCGCCCTAGATAGCCTGAGAGCGTCCAGCGAGCTATGAGAATATCATTATAACACCCCAGCGTGGAAGCGCTCTCCAAGCTATGTGGATATCACAATAGCACCCCATAGGGTCTCGGAGGGTACTGCGGGCTATGAGAATATCAGACTAGCGCCAATGTGAGTTTTAAAGTACCCGGCGAGCTATGGGAATATCACACTGGCGCCCCAGAGAATCTGAGAGCGCCCTGCAAACTATGAGAATATCAGACTACCCTACAGAGTTTGAGAGCACCCTGCGAGCTATTGGAATATCATGCTGGCGCTCGAGAGAATCTGAGAGCGCCTCGCGCGCTATGCGAATATCATACTAGCGCCCCGTAGTCATACTAGCGTCCTAGAGAGCTTAAAATCGATTTGCGAGCTATGAGAATAGTATACTAGCGCCCTAACGAGCATGGAAGCGCTCTCCGAGCTATGGGAATATCATACGAGCAGCCCAGAGAGTCTGAAAGCACCCTACGAACAATGAAAATATCAAACTAGCCCCTAGTGAGTTCGAGAGTGCCCTACGAGCTATGGGAATATCATGCTGGCGCTCGGGAGAATCTGAGAGCGCCATGATATGCTGGCTGCGAGATATGTGAATATCATTCTAGCACCCCATATAGCCATACTAGCGCCCTGCGAGCTATAAGAATACCATACTAGCGCGTCAGCGAGTGTCAAAGCGCTCTCCGAGCTACGGGAATATCATACTGGCATTTTAGAGAGTCCGAAAGCGCCCAGCGAACAATGATAATATCAGACTAGCGCTCTCAAGAGTTTGAGATTACCCTACGAGCTATGGGAACAAAATGTTTGCGCCAGAGAGAATCTGAGAGCGCCCTGCGAGCAATGGGAATATCATACTAGCGCCCAATAGAGCCATACTAACGCCCTAGAGAGTTTGAAATCGGCCTGGAGCTATGAGAATATTAAACTAGCGCCCTAGTAAGTTTTGGAGTGCCATGCGAGCTATGGGAATATCGTACTGGCGCCCCAGAGAATCCGAGAGCGCACTGCGAACTATAGGAATATTAGACTAACGCCCCAAAGAAGCTGTGAGCGCCCTGCGAACTATGAAAATATCGAACTACCGCCTGAAGAGTTTGGGCGCGCCCTGCGAGCTATTGGAATATCATACTGACGCTCGAGAGAATCTGAGAGTGCCCTGCGAGCTATGGGAATACCATACTAGCTCCCCATACAGTTATACTAGCGCCCTAGAGAGCTATGAGAATATCGAACTAGCACCCTAGTGAGTTTGAGAGTGTTTATGCTAGCGCTCCAGAAAATTCGTGAGCGCCCTGCAAACTAAGAGAACATCGAACTAGCGCCCAAGAGAGCTCGAGAGCGTCCTGCAAGCTATGGGAATATCATGTTGGCGCTCGAGTGAATCTGAGAGCGCCTCGCGAGCTATGTTAATATTTTATTAGCGCCCTATAATCATATTAGCGCCCTAGAAAGCTTGAAATCGATCTGCGAGCTATGAGAATATTATACTAGCGCCCCAGCGACCAAGGATGCGCTCTCCGAGTATCATGTAGCGCCCCAGAGAGTCCGAAAAAGAAGAATCTGAGAGCGCCCTGCGGACGATGAGAGTTTCATAATATCCTAGAGAGTTTGAGAGCGCCCAGCGTGCTATGGGAATGTTATGCTGGCGCTCTAGAGAACCTGCGAGCTATGTGAATACCATACTTGCGCCCCATAGAGTCATACTAGCGCCCTGGAGAGACTGAGAGTGCCCAGCGAGCTATGAGAATATCGTAATAGCACCCCAGCGAGTGTGGAAGCGCTCTCCGAGCTATGTGGTTATCACAATAGCACACCATAGGGTCTCGGAGCGCCCTGCGAGCTTTGAAAATGACAAACTAGTGCCCTTGCGAGTCTGAGAGCACCCTGCGAATATCATACTGGCGCCCCATAGAGTCATATTAACGCCCTGTGAGCTGTGAAAAGCACCCCAGCGAGTGCGGAAGCGCTCTCCGAGCTATGGTAATATTATACTAGCGCTCCAGAGAATCTTAGAGCGCCCTACGAACTATGAGAATATTAGACTAGCGCCCTAGCAAGTTTGAGAGCGCCCTGCGAATTATGTGAATATCGTAAAAGCGCTCGAGAGAATCTAAGAGCGCCCTGCAATCTATGAGAATATTAAACTAGCGCCCCAGAGAATTTGTAAGCGCCCGGCAAATTAAGATAACATATTAGAGAGTTTTGTGAATATCATACTAGCACCCTGAAGAGCTTGAGAGCGCCCTGAGAGCTTTGAAAATGACAAACTAGTGCCCCTGCGAGTCTGAGAGCACCCTGCGAGCTATCGGAATATCATACTAGCGTCCTATGAGTTTTGCAAATATCATATTGGCGCCCCAGAGAGTGTGGAAGCGCCCTGCAAGCGATGGGAACATCAGACTATCGTCCGAGAGAATCTGAGAGCGCCTTGCGTGACTTGTAAGTATCAAACTAATGTTGAAACGCTCTGCGCGGTGTGGGAATATCATACTAGTGCTTTCAAGTATCTGAGAGTATCCTATGAGCATATCATACCAGTGCCCCATACAGTCTGGGATCGCCATGTGAGCTATGAAAATATCATACTAGCGCGGCAGGGAGTTTGACAATACCCTACGAGTTTGAATAGATTCACAAAATTCCAATTAGCTGGGATCATTAAATTTGCCTTCCAGAATGATAAGGCCAACGGAATTTTTTTTTTTTTGGCTCAAAAAATATTTTTTTCGGTTCCAGGAGCTGGTTAGTCGCCGACTAACCGTGACTAACCGCAACTACAGCACTGCATTCAAGGCTGTCTTGAAAGGGCTACCTCAAGGTCAAAGTTTGGATGAAATATCCAACGAATTGAAAAATTTACTTAGCTTTTCCCCTTCACAAGTTATTCTTATGAAGAGAAAGGCTACCGGCGATGACACGCCAGTACGCTCTGGAATTATCCAGGAGCTATATTTAATTCATTTTAACCGTAATGAGGTTAATAATTTGAAAGTATTTGAAAAAGCACGTTTTATGTTCCACGTGCTAGTAAAGTGGAAACATTATAGACGATATGGGGGCAGAATTGACCCAGTGTCGTAGATGCCAAGGCTTTGAACACGGCACAAAAAATTGTCATTTGGATTCCAAATTTATGATCTGTGGTGATAAATCGCACACGAAAGATACTTGTCCGGTGAAAAAAACCACAAAAAGTTTCAAATGCGCTAATTGTAGCGAAAATCATAAATCGAATTTCTGGGGTTGTCCTGTTCGAGAAAAAATTATAAATTCTAGACAACAAAAACAACAAATAAAAAATGTACCTACTTCTTCAGGTACACTTCAAGAAAACATGCCCAAACGTGTTAATCCGATTCAAAATAGATTAACAACTTCTTCTACCTCCGTCACACCATCCTACAATGGTTTGTCATCTTATGCTTCAGTGGCAGGTAGCAATGCCAAAATAACGCCAAAATAACGGCTACAACTACCACGCCCTCAATCTCGTTTGTACCCAACGCTTCCTTTAGTCCAATGGATCTAGGTAGCGTAACTTAAGAAAAATTAAAATACCTACAGGAGGCTATGTTACCTATGATGATTGCTATGTTAAATTCTACCTCCATGTTTGAAGCTTTTCAAGCGGGTTGGGAATTTGCTAACAAAATTGTAATGAAATTAAAGTTTAACAATGACTAATTTAAATTTATTAAATTGGAATGCTCGTTCATTAAAAACGTGCGAAGAATTTTTCAACTTCTTGAAGATACATAATGTGCATATAACCGTTGTGACCGAAACTTTTTTTAAACCAAATATTAAATTAAAGAGTAACTCTAATTTTGTTATTCATCGATTTGATCGAATTGTTGGATTCGGCGGAGCAATCGCAATAGCGGTTAATCGCAGGATCAAACATTCCGTTACGCCGTCTCTTGACACCAAGGTGATCGAGAGTTTGGGTATCGAAGTTGAAACTGATCTTGGTATCATTTTTATTGCTGCAGCCTATTTACCTTTTCAGTGCACTGGCGAGCAAATTAATTTCTTGAAAGGAGACTTACAAAAACGTACAAGAAATCGGTCAAAATTCTTCATAATCGGTGATTTTAACGCCAAACACCGAACCAGGAATAATGCTCAAAGCAATTCCAACGGTAAACTACTTTTTAATGATTGCTCTGCTGGTTATTATTCAATGTTGTTCCCGAATGGTCCTACGTGCTATTCGTCTGTAAGGAATCCATCAACAATTGATTTGGTTTTGACAGATCAAAGTCACCTTTGTAGCGAATTGATTACACATGCTGACTTTGATTCTGATCATCTTCCAGTAACTTTTTCACTTTCTCAAGAAGCTGTTTCCAATCCCATTAGCTCAGTGTTCAATTATCACAAAGCGAATTGGGAAAGATACAAAACTTATATTGGGAATAATTTTAATCATGACCTTGATTTACAAAATAAAGCTGACATTGAAACGGTATTACAAAATTTAAATAATTCTATAGTTGATGCTAGAAATTTATCAGTACCAGCAATACAGAAACAATTTAATACTCCTATTATTGACGACGATCTTCAACTTCTGATTCGCTTGAAGAATGTTCGAAGACGTCAATATCAACGTTCTCGTGATCCTGCTATGAAATGTATCTATCAGGATCTACAAAAAGAAATTAAGCATAGATTCACACTCTTAAGAAATGAAAATTTCGCGAAAGAGGTTGAACAAATCAAGCCAAATTCTAAACCTTTCTGGAAACTTTCCAAGGTTCTTAAGAAACCTCAGAAACCAATTCCAGCTTTAAAGGAAGGTGACCACATACTTCTTACAAACGAAGAAAAAGCTCAAAAACTTGCTCAGCAGTCCATAATTTTAATCTTAACGTTGTGAGTCCTATTGAAACCGAAGTCCTACAAAAATATGAAAACGTTTCAAATCAAGTAGATCTAGATCTAGACGATATTGTTGAAACAAACTATGATGAGATCAAATCCATCATGAAAAAGTTAAAAAATATGAAAGCTCCAGGTTATGATGGAATTTTCAACATTCTTCTTAAAAACCTTCCCGAAATCACCATGAGATACTTGGTCAAAATATTCAACAAATGTTTTGAATTAGCATACTTCCCTGAAAGATGGAAAAATGCCAAGATTATTCCTATTTTGAAGCCAGATAAAAACCCAGCAGAAGCATCTAGCTATCGACCAATTAGCTTACTCTCTTCTATTAGTAAATTATTTGAAAAAATCATCCTAACTAGAATGATGTCACATATCAATGAGAATTCTATTTTTCTTCCTGAGCAGTTTGGATTTCATATTGGACATTCAACTACTCATCAACTTGTGAGAGTAACTAATATGATAAAGGCAAATATCTCAGAGGGCTATTCCACTGGAGTTGCTCTTCTAGACATCGAAATAGCTTTCGACAGTGTTTGGCACAAAGGTTTAATTGCCAAAATGTGGGATTTCAATTTTCCAATTTACATAATAAAGATAATTAAAAATTATCTTACTAACCGCACCCTACAGGTTTCTTATCAGAATTGTAAATCTAATAAGCTACCCGTTAAAGCAGGCGTCCCTCAAGGATCATGCGTCGCACCAATACTTTACAATATTTTTACATCTGATCTTCCTAATCTACCTACAGGCTGTAAAAAGTCACTTTTCTGTGATGATACTAGCATCTCAGCCACTGGGAGTCGCAACGAAGCTTGCGACTGCAACGAAGCTTGAATATTTTCAATGATTACCTGAAAAAATGAAGAATTTCCACTAATGCGGCAAAAACACAATTGATTGTGTTTCCGCATAAGCAAAGAGCTTCTTCTCTTAAACCAACAACATTATTAAATTTAATGGTTTGAATTTAACGTGGTCAGATAAAGTTAAATACTTGGGTTTGATTTACGATAAAAAACTCACTTTTAAGGATCACATTGAAGGAATCCAAACAAAATGCAACAAATATATAAAATGTTTATACCCTCTTATAAACAGGAATTCTAGGCTCTGCCTAAATAACAAACTAATAATTTATAAACAAATATTTAGACCGGCAATGCTTTATGCAGTGCCAATCTGGGCAAGTTGTGCTACTAGGAAGAAAACGCTTCAAAGGATTCAGAATAAAATTCTGAGAATAATTTTGAAGCGTCCTCCCTGGTTTAGCACAAATGAGTCGCACAGACTCGCAAACATAGAAACATTAGAAATTATGACGAACAGTATTAGTTATTAGTCTTTATTAGTCTAGGTAAGTATTAGTTTTAGTATCGTTCCTCATTTCTCCACTTTCCACTTACTACGTGGATAATAGGGCTACGTAAATAAAAAAATATTTTAATTCAAATTGTGTATATAAAATTCAAAGCAAATCTAAAACACTGTGAATAACTGCAATTGTGCTGAGTAACTGTGTTGTATTAATTTATCTTCCCAACTGTCAAATCGCTCAATTTGCTCAGTCACACAGTGGCGTAACTATATCAAATCCATGGCCAAAATTATTTCACTTGTTTTTAAGGTTTTTTATGCGATAACAAGTAATGAAAAATGGTTTTTCATGGTTTTTGATAATTTATTATCAAAATATGAAAATATTAAACCTCCTTGCAGTGTGATGCAAAGCCGAAAATCAACGAATTCCACGAGCATTATTATTTTTCAATGTAAACGTGTTTTAGAGTAATCTATCAGTTTGAGGCAACCTCGCATTGAGATTTATCCTGTTTCAACTGTTTTCATGAATTAAAACATTTTGTTTTAAGTTCATATGTTTATTTTGCTTTTCTGATTTTCTTATAGTAGAAAAAATATTCAAGTTTTTGTAAATTCGGTAATAGAAATCTGTCCAAGTGATTATCGTATTCAATCTGACACTTGTAATCCGGAGACAAGGAACTGGAATGAGAAGATTGCGAAATTTGTTTGATGCTCCGCTTACCTTTCCAAGGCAACTTGTGTATGTTACGTTTCATATAGCAAGGATAGTGGAAGCTATATTTCACACTCTTTTATATGGCTATCGTGGCCATAATAGCTCAATTTGGTTAATGGACGCAATATAACAAAAATAATATGGGGGACTCAATCAAATCATTCTTGTCATATAAGCTTGAGCTTGTGCGACCACCCCTGGCCGCTACTCCGGAATAAGTAGATAATTATGCTTGGGAGTAGCGAAACATCTTTCAATGTGCAACTCCTGGTAATCCTAAATTGTGTATTGGTCAATAGCGGCACCGGCCAGGCCCTAACGTAGATCGCGGGAGGAAAGTGAAGGAATGGTTAGTCCGATAATTGCTTTTGCTAGAGGCCGTATATACTACTGCGCACTCCACAAGTATCACGGGAGGAGGATATTTGTTAGTAAGTATAGAAGTTGGATACTACTTCTTCTTTACCGATGCCAGAGAGGTGACTTCACTTCTGGACTAGATATCGATCCATCAACTCATGGACCGGCTTTACTTCCCTTCCGAAGGAAGACGTCTCCACAGATTTTTTCGTCTCAGAAAAATCTCAATGACCTTGGCTGGCCAACTGGAATGAGTGGTGGTCACGCTTATCACTCAACCACCGGCGCCGAATCAAATTATTCTTTACATATAAGATCTTTTAAATAGCCCCAATACTGATTTTTTTTAATTGTATTCTCTTAAATTTGAGAAAAAACACGACATTTTCAAACAGCTGTAAAAACCCAATGGGATTAATTGGGAACGTTTTCTTCGTGGAACAGTGAGAAGACACTCCAAATAATCTTCTCCTTTCAACAGATTTACCCGACATTGCCCGACAATGTAATTTTATACTAACGAATTGGAAAATTGAAAAAAATTGAGCACTGTTAACCTACCCAAAAATGACAAAAAAGCTAAAATTGACCCCAATTGATTGTAATTCCTGGAGTTTGCTATGAAAAGCACGATTTTGATTTATATATTGACTTGGGCAATTATTTTTTGAGCAATCTGAGAAATTGAGGGATAGTGGCTTCCAAGCTAATAAAATGTGTTAAAAAATCATTCATTTCAAAAAAAAATTGCATACAAAAATTATCAAACGAAAACGCTTTTCTTTTTGAGCAAAACGTTAGAGTATGTTTCGAAGAACAATTTAAGCTGAAAACATGGACAAATAAACAAAAACAATATTTTTTTCTATTTTGGCCAGGATTTGAAGTTAGTTACGCCTCTGTGGGTCGTGACGTTTCCCAAGCGAGAGATTGGTCAATTGATTCACCAATTACTTGCCGCAACGAGGAGTATCGGCAACATACCTCGACCCGTGAACCATTGCCACTTCCGGAGCAACTTCCTCCAGCTGATGATTACCGCTTACAACATCAAAAACCTGTTTTAATCCACCTAGAGGTCCAATTGTGCCTTTCTCGTTTCTCCAAACCATGATTTAATAGCTATTTCGTACAATATAACATTATGGAAATGTCTTTCATTCTTATTACACTTGGTAAGTATATATAAGGGCACCTTTTTGCATTCATCGCGGTATCGGTTTGAATCGGAGTTTTCTATGTGATCGCACTCCACAACCCGTAAAGCCGGAAGTCGGATGGAGATGGAAATTAATATCAGTTTCCGGGGACGCAACACCTTTCATTTCAGACTAAGCTGATCAAATCGGTCTAGCCATTTTCGAGAAACCAATATAACCGTTATTCTGAATTTGGATGCTTCCGGATCCGTCGATGGTGGCCAGTATAGCCAAAGAGACTTTGAATGACTGTTGGTGACCTAGATCTACAAATACAACAGTTGTGTTTACATTTTGGAAAAAATTTCACCTTTTTACATTCATCGCAGAATTCGTTAGAATCTGGATTTGCTGCGTGATCGTACGTATCACCCTGTAATTCAGGAACCAGAACTCGGATCTACACAAAATTCAACAGCAGCTAATGGACCTTTCATTTAAAATCAAGTTTGTCAAAATCGGTCCATAAAATTCCGAGAAACCGATGTGGACAAATCAACAAATTTTGTTTTGTAACCATACTCTTCAACTCGTAATCCGGAACAAGATGTCGGTTGAAAATGCAATTCAATAGCAACCTATGGGAATATTATACCTTTCATTTGAATCTTAGTTTGTAAAAATTGGTTCAGCCATCTCCGAGAAACCGATGTGGACATTTTGTTAACAAATCCGCTCATACGCACACATACATACATACATACATACATACATACATACACACACACTTACATACACACTTACATACACACATACATACACACATACATACACACAGATATTTTGCGATATCGGCGAACTGATGAGTCATATGAGACTCGGCCCTCCGGGCCTCGGTTAGAAAGTCGGTTTTGGGAGCAATTGCATAACCTTTCTATATGAGAAAGGCAAACGAATAAATATTTAATTAGCTTAATCAGCATGAGTTCAATGTTATCTTCATGTGATTATATTTTGAAATGTTGGTGGAATGGGTTTGAAAGTGGAGGGAATGGGGGGTTAGTAGAGTGGGAGTGGAGGATGCGTCAGAAATCCTTCATCTTATTTTGGTATACGGGGTGGCAGTGGCGTAGTAGCGGAGGGGGTTTTGGGGACGAAACCCCCCCCTCCCCCGAAATATTTTGGAGAATTTTGAAAAAATTCAATATGTTAAACAAATTTCTGCCTAAAATTTTTAATAAAATTCTCAAAGTTTCATTTGCAAAAGTCATCTTGTGAAAATATTTCCTTGTAGTGAAAATTGGCTGCAGACTCGACACCTACCTGACGGCACGTTGTGAAGGCTAGCTCAACCGCCGAGGACTATAACAAGTAGCTCGCGGCGAAGCGAGGAGCTTATTGGTTCACGAAACGGATATCGGTACGGAGAGAAATTTCGCCACATTCTGTAGTCCTTGACTGACGGCGAACATGGACTGGAGAGTGTGAGAGAAGTATCCCCATAGAGACCACCAGCATGGATGCCACATTGAAATCTGTGTTTCGGTCAAAAAAGTCTTTTTACCATCTGTGATGACTTAAACAGGAGAAATATCTGTGAAAATCTGTGATAAATTTCCAAAAAATCTGTGAAAAATCACATTTTCAAAAATCTGTGAAATTTTCATCAATATGCCAAAAATCTGTCATCTGTAAAAAAGAATCTGTGATCAAAAATTGTGAATAAAAATCTGTTACATTACAGAAAAATCCGTGAATATGGTAACCCTGACCACCAGGCGTTTCGCTACCGCATCGGCCAATGGAACCCTGCTGCAGCACGAAGAATTACGAGCCGCAAGCTAAAGTGGAAGACGAAAGCCTTTAACGAAAACCTCTTTGTTGAGTTACTTCGGCGAACAACCGAATCAAGTACGTTGATGCAGCTGATCTAACAAGAAGGATTGTGACGGCTTACGTTACAATGTCACGAAAACTAGGGCCATGCAGTAGACGGCGTGCAGCTTACGGGTTAAATGAGTAGCTCAGTACGCAAAACGCTGCTTGTCTTAGATCCAGAAGGCGGACTCAGAGCGTAAGATCGGAGAGTGAGAGAAGAGCGCATGCGACGTTTTGAGAAGGTAGGGACTCTTTAAAACGGGAGATCGAGCTTAGCAAGCCAATTGCCATAAGTAGCTGTGCTGAGAAATAAACGCCAATCCCTGGGGGACGCGTACTGAGTCGTCATGACGAAGACAAGGGTCCGTCAACACTAACTGAAATATATCCCGGGTAAGCTAAAGATAATCGTTGAGGGTCTCTTCCCGAATCACGATTCAACTACCTGGTCACCTACATCGTACGGCGAAGAAGAAGGAGGTAACACAGCCGAGTGGTAAGTGACTAACGACGAGCTCAAAGAAGCGTCGATGTGACTAAAATCAAAGAAAACCCCCGGTCCGGATGGAATACCAACCGTGGCGCTGAAAGCTGCGATCCTGGCATATCCGGACATGTTTAGGATGCTACTGCTGAAGTCTGTGGATGATGGTAATCCCCGAAATGAGGAAGGTGCAGAAACTGATGTTGCTGCCAAAGTGTGGGAAGTCAACGAGCCATCCAGCCTCGAATAGACCAATGCCGCAGCGTGGCATAAAAGAATTAGCCAGTTGCTTAAGAGATACTTCCAGAGTAGAGCACTGCTGTACCAGACGAACAAACGGGCAATGCGAGGCACAGCGGGCGTTCCTCAGGTCTCCATTCTTTGTCCAACAGTTTCGAATGGGATGTACGATGGGGCTGCGGCTTCCCACGAAAGTGAAAATCGTTGGTTTCGTGGACGATGTGTCACTAACGGTGAGACACTTGTAGAAATGGTGACGGAGACAATTAAACCGCGAAAAGCTGAACAGGACGCTTCGACTGCTGGTCGTACGAGTTTCGATTGCGTACCGGAGGCAGTATGCCTTGTCGCCGGGATGATCCCCATCTGCATTACCCTGACGGAGGATATCAAGTGCTACAAACAATGAAACGCCAGAAACATGAGGAAGATGATGAGAAGCGATTCGATGGTGACGTGGCAGCAGGAATGGGACAATACGGAGAAAGGAAAGTGGACCTACCGGCTCATCCAAACCTGTCGGCGTGGGTCAATAGAAAGCACGGAGTGATGACTTTCCACCTGAAACAGCTCCTATCGAGCCACGGCTGCTTAAGGAGTATCTTCATCGGTGTGGGTACGCAACGTCAACACTGTGCTTGAAGTGTGAGATCGTCGAGGAGACACCGGAGCGTCTTTGAATGTCCGAGGTTTGAAGTCTTTGAATGTCCGAGCAAAGTCTTTGAATGTCCGAGGTTTGAAGTGACGTGCAGGGAGCTACTTAACACGGGAGGACCGGACATCAACCCGGATAATGTAGCCTACATATAGACAAGCGAGACGTGGAACGCAGTAAACAGAGATATGATGTAGATCAGTGATTCTCAACCTGGGGTCCGCGGACCCCTAGGGGGGCGCGAAGTCATTGCTGGGAGTCCGCGAAGAAAAATATATTTTCCGAGTGCATATTGAAATTTCAAGTCATGTTTCCTAGCAAATTGAAAATAACATATTGATAGCATACAAAATTGATGTTTATCTATGGGGGTCCGCAGAACCCAGTGTGATATCTAAGGAGTCCGTGGTACGAAAAAGGTTGAGAACCGCTGATGTAGATCATGACCGTCTTACAATGGAATGGACATCGAACAACGGTTTCGGGAGAGCAATCACCGCCAGGGAACTTTCCGCAGGAATAAGCTAGACTCACTGCAGAGGATTAGTCGAGTAGACTGCAACAGAGCAGCGAGTATGAGTCGTCGAAACGCCAGCGAACCGGACGTCACGCTCCATGCGGATTCGTCAGACCGACCACGGCACCCCACCGGTTGTTCCGATAGAAAAATAGCGAAAACCAAAGAAGAATCGATATTAGGAGAACTTTTTTCGCCAGGGAACTCTCCGTTAGCGTAAGCTAGATTCACCGCTGGGGACTAGACTGAGTAGACAGCGACGAGACACCACTAGTCGCGGGTCATCGGCGCACCAGTGCACCAGACACCCTGCTTCACCAGAATCGCCGAACTGACCTCGGCACCTAGCTGATTAGCTCGATCTCCGGAGAACTTCTCTCGCCAAGGAATTCTCTGTCGGAGTAGGTCAGGTCCATCGTCGGGGAATAGACCGAGTTGTTCGCGAACAAGTCGAGGAGCGGAATGGATCATCAAGGAAGTAGTGCTAAGTGGCCCAAGAAGAGAACTAAAGGGCTTAAAGTAGTTGCGGTGCTAAATGGAACCGGTCACGGAGCCAAAGGGCTCAAGAAGTTGTAGTACTGAAACCAAATAAGAATCGGTTCGGGAGAACTTCTTTCGTCTGGGACCTCTCCGTCAGCGACAGTCAAATTCACCGCCGGGAACGAGACCGCGTAGATCGCGACGATTCACCGCGCTGGGGCGCTATCAAACCGGATGCCCTACTCTACCGGAATCGCCGAACTGACCGCAGCACCTGGCTGGTTGGTTAGCTTTCGAACTTCTCTCGCCGGGGAACTTTTCGTCGGAGTAGGCTAGATCTATCGTCGGGGACTAGACCGAGTAGTTCGCGAACCAGTCGGAAGCTTAACGAGGAAGTGGTACTGAATTGCACAATGGAACTGAAGGGCTTAGTAAATTAGACAGTCTGAAGTTTGCCGCCCAGATTGTCCTCGTAGGGGAAGAGCATTGATTCTATACCGACAGCTAGCTTTCCTACCTTGACTACCCAAACCCGTTCCCTGAGTTGTTGGTTTTGAACATTTTTTTCCTGCTCAGAATATTTTTGAACATTTTTTCATATATATACAAAAAAAATTCATATCCCCCCCCGAAAAATTTTCTTACTACGCCACTGCGGGGTGGATGAAGGAAATGCGGGCGTGAGGGTGGACCAAGGGGAGGGGAGTGATGAAGGAGGGAGGTGTAAGGGCAAGGCGGGGGGGGGGGGAGAGGCGGCGACGCAATACTCAACTGCATATTTTGCTTTCCATTTGAGACTTGGTTTGAGAAAATCGGTTCAGTCATCACCAAAGAACCGATGTGACTTTAATTGTGGAATATGCCCGGAATTCCGGAATCGTCGATAGTGGACAATATATTCAAAGAATGTTTGATTGGCAATCAGTGATCTAGATCTGCGATTAGACCATTTCAATAGTTTTTAGCCTCTGAGGTATTACGATTGTACCGTTTTATATGGGAAATTCCAGTGTATTCTTACTAACACCCCTGTAACTCCGGAAGCAAGCGTCAGAGCTGAATGAAATTCAGCAGCAGTCAATGGTATTACTGTATCTTTCATTTGAAATCAAGTTTGTAAAAATCGGTAGAGAATTCGTTGGGGAATGGGTGTGATATTAGCTTAGGAACTTGGCGGGTTCCCCGGGGGCGTCATGAACCGTCATAGGCGGCCAATGTGGTCAAAGCTGCTTTGATTGATCATTAGTGATCCAGACCCGCAAACTAGAGTAATGTTACATCAATTTTAATATGTTTTACATCATTTGAACATCATGGTGGTACCAGTTTATATGGAAATTTGCTGTGTGACCGCACTCTTCAACCCGTAACTCCGGAACCGGAAGTTGGATCAACTAAAAATTCAATAACAGCTTATGGGAGCGTTATACCTTTCAGACGAAACTAAGTTTGCGAAAATCGGTTCAGCCATCTCTGAGAAAATTGTGTGAGTTTAAATGACACACACACATACACACATACACACATACATACACACACAGACATTTGCCGATCTCGACGAACTGAATCGAATGGTGTATGACACTCGGCCCTCGGTTAAAAAGTCGATTTTTACAGTGATTGCATAGCCTTTCTTTATATGAGAAAGGCAAAACCATAAGCTTTACTGCCGGCCTAGCGAACACCCCTCTGGCTGTCTGCATTATGGCACGTCTGACCTGCCCGAATTTGTCAGGAAATGTCTCCAGGATGCGTTCTCGTTCCCAGCGGTTTCTATCATGTTTGTCGATTATGATAAGTAGGTCGCCCGGTTCCAGGGGCTTGACAGCATCGAACCATTTCGTCCGCCTGGTTAGCATTGGGAGGTATTCTCGAACCCACCTTCGCCAGAACTGATCTAAAATTTCTTTGGCAACATTCCAACTAACTCGGAGAACACATTGTCCATCTGGCTGATCTGATACTGGCTGTTTTATTCCATTGGAACCGTACAGTAAAAATGACTCGGAGTTAGTGCCTCTTGATCTGTAGCTTCCAATGGAATATAGGTTAATGGACGGCAATTGACGATCCCTTCCGCTTCCAACATTATTGTCTCCAAGACCTCGTCACTCGGATGATGTAGATTATCGAAGATGGCTTGTATTGCTTTTTGGATGGACTCCTCCCCATTCGCTCCCACGACGCTGCGGGAACGTTAAAATGCCATTGAGTTCGAGCGTTGATGAACGTGAACTGCTCGTACGGTAAGGCAGGTGAACAAGCATATCCATTGTTTTACGATACTGCGACCAACTTTCACTTCAGGGGCCCATATAATCCACGCTGACGTAAGTAAATGGCAGAATGAATGGCGTCAATCGGAGCCTCGGAAGTGGTCCCGTCAAGGGCGGCACCAGTGTTGCCCCTTTAATCTTACAGTACTGACAGCTCCTGCATACACTCCGTACTACCATTCGTATCCTCGCAATGTAGAACTTCTGCCTTAACTCGTTGCATACTGTTTCACTATTGGCATGAAGGAATCGCTGATGAAAACTAAGCACGACGAGGTAAGCAATTCTATGGTTTCTTGGCAACACGACTAAGTGCCTTGCATCGTAGGAAACGTCTGGCGCGTTTTCAATTTTACCACCCACTCGTAAAACTCTCTTTTCGTCCACTAATGGAGACAGCATACGAAGTGAACTGCCTTTGAAAACGCTACGTCCATCAACGAACAGAGATAGTTCTTCCGGATATGCTTGTGTCTGTGCTTTATAACTAATGGCCGGCTAGCCCAGTAACAAGACCTTCTATAGCTTCACAGGGTCGGCTACCTCGTGAGGGAAAACTCACCTGAATACTCTAACCAGGATTTGGTCTCAACCTGAAAACAATTTCAAAGGCGCGCGCAAGAAATGTGGCAAACAGAAAAGTCAAACAACCAATTTAATTTAAAAGAAACTAGTTTCTATTGAAACGAGGAATGAGAAAACTTTTATTAACTCACTGGTCACTGCGTTGATTCGTCGATGATGGCTGCTTCCACGTGTTGCTGCTGCTGATGCTGTCCGCGTGTTCCGCCGGCCGATGGCCACCGGTTTTCGTCGCTGTCTTACCGAGTGGCTTGCTTGTTCAGATCTTCCGCCGGGAACTTCCTCCGGCCTTCCGTTAGCTTCACTCGGATTAGCGTGGTCGTATGTTGACGGACGACCGTTCGGCACTTCTGAGCCACTGCCACTTTTCTTGGGAAGAATCTGGCCATAATTTTGGCTGACGGGAGGTCCAGATTTTCCAGCACCGAGAGTCACTTTATGCACTCAAACTATGTGCAAATATTGTCGCTTCAAACTTACGGCGGATAACTGTGCCGATTTATAAAGTTCCGGGAATTGTAACGGCTTCCGGAAACAAATAGCTAAGATAATTATATATCTTTATAAAACTGTCGTATTTGTATTACTGTGTGGCTTTCACGGACTCAGAAAATAAGAGAGTTAAGCCATGTGGAACAGGGGCTTATATAGCCCTAGGGACTTGCTCGGGCGTTTTCCCTTCGAGTGCTGGCTCCAATGTATAGCCCTCCTTCGGCTACAAACAGTGGCTGCAGAACACGCGATCACTTTCACGCCCGATCGTCAGGCGTGATGCGCAGCTTCGAATTTCGAAGGGATTAATTCGCCTAGCTAACTCCTGATTGGCTGTCTGTATTAGTGAATGGCCCCGCTTGACGACACATCGAGTATTTTTGTCGCTCTGTTCATTTATGAGAGTTTGGTATTTCCTCAAATGGGCATCGTGGCGAACCACTAATACGCCACCTTTTACTCCTATATATATATATATATATATATATATATATATATATATATATATATATATATATATATATATATATATATATATATATATATATATATATATATATATATATATATATATATATATATATATATATATATATATATATATATATATATATATATATATATATATATATATATATATAGAGAGAGAGAGAGAGAGAGAGAGAGAGAGAGAGAGAGAGAGAGAGAGAGTTCACAACAAGTCGTCGTCAAGTTCGCACGCTTTTATCGTTCGATCCAGGTGCCGTGCGCGATATTTCATTTAGTTTTTTATTAATTCAGCTTTTCGTGTGTGTACATCAATCATAATGAGTTGCGAAATTTGCACTTTCGACACTTCCGCCGATACAGTTATGTGGACGTGTATAGGTTGCCCAAGAAAATTCCACGCCGCTTGCATTGGAGTGACTGTTCCGAGGGGATCACTGCGGAAGAAGGACAAGAGGGTGGACATCAACTCGTATCTATTACCGTGCTGTGAATCATGTCAAGAATTGATGCAGGCCAAGATTGAGTTCAAAGGGCTTATTGAACAACAACAACTTCTGGAATCACAACTGCAAGCCAATACGGAAGTAATGCACCGGCTCGCGTTTCAACTGGAGAAGCCTAACATAGTTCACGAAGCGATCGATGGCCTAGAAATTTTGCTTACAACAATAAAACAGGAATTGATAGCAATAAACAAAAACAGCAGTTTGACTGGAAGTGTTGTTGCCATTAAAAATCACATTACCTCGCTATTCGATACAGCAATGACGACAACGAAAAATAATGTCTATAGCACGCTGAAAACGGTAACGTCAGAGCTATCAGCTGAACTGCGCACCATGAATGATGAAATAAACCAGCTTAATCAACTGTCTCTGGACACAGCGGCTAGTATTACTATGACGTCAAACCCGACGCTGGGGATTGATATTCTTGACGAGCTTAAGTCTCTGTCAGCGAACATATCCACCAGTCAAAACTTCACAAATTCTGCGCTAACTATTGATATCCTCGACGAACTTAAGGCGCTTTCATCAAACATAACGGCAAGTCAAAACGCTACATCATCGCTTGATTCATGCCCCAGTTTGGAAGCCGAATTCAATAACGACAAAAATATCGATAGCTCAGGTTGGCGCTTTTTGGGTACAAGGAAAGTATGGAAAGCAGACTGGAGCGATTACGATGCACGCAAATTAAGAAACCTGAACCAGCAAAAACAGGCCGAAAAGGCTAGAAGACGTAAAAAAAGATCGAGGCGAAATAATAATAATAACGTTAATGAAAAAAACAAAAGCACCACAAATTTTCCTCGACCTGATCAAGAGCAAGCAGCGCGCCACTCACGACAGCCAGTTAATAGTAACCATACGAGTAATACCAATCGCAGAATCACATTTAGGGCCGGCAACACCCACTATAACAAAAACCATACGAGTAGTCACTACAACAATAGTTTCCTGCCACCGGATAGAGTGCTTCTTGCGGCTGCAAAAGATCATTTCTCAGGACCCCCCACGAACTATAGGCCAACAATTCAGTTTCAAAGAGGACCGACATTGAATCCCTATCCAGTGGATGATTTACCACGGTCGACGATGCAAATGCACCCAACATCGGAGCGCTTGTCAACAGTTTTGTGTAAGGCGTGCCATTCTCAACATTCGTGTTTTCGACGACATTGACGCATTCCCTAGAAGAAGGAAATGACGAGGACACCGCAGTTTGCCAAGATTCGACGCCATTTGAACGACAACAAAAAGAGGTAATCTCGATTTCTCAAGTAGAGTCGTCAGTAGAAATTTTAATTTACTGTCAAAATTTTAATAGAATGAAAAGTGCATCGAAAATGAATGAAATTCACAAGAATATTTTAAGTAGCTCCTATACAATTATTTTGGCTACAGACACTAGTTGGGACGAAAGTGTTAGAAGTGAAGAAGTTTTCGGGAACAGCTACAATGTGTTTAGAGCTGACCGAGACATTCATATGTCTGAAAAGAAGTCAGGAGGGGGAGTTTTAATAGCAATTACATCAAAATTTAATGCAGAAATCATTACTACAAGGAAATTTAAAGAATTTGAGCATGTGTGGGTTAAAACCCATCTGGCAGGTGAAACACATATATTTGTCTCTGTGTACTTCCCCCCAAATAATGCCCGCAAAGATACATTTGAAAAGTTTTTTCTTATTGCCGAAGACATTATAACCAAGCTCCCCCCAGAGGTAAAAGTTCATATTTATGGTGACTTCAATCAACGAAGCATTGACTTCTTTCCAGACACTGAAAATGAAAGCATTCTACTTCCAGTCGTTGGGGATAACGAAACTCTGCAGGCCATATTTGACAAAACTGCAAGTTTAGGACTTAACCAAATTAATCATGTTAGAAATCAGCAAAACTGTTATTTAGATTTATTATTCACAAACATTCTTGAAGACTTCTGTGTCACCGAATCATTAACTCCACTATGGAAAAATGAAGCGTTTCATACAGCAATAGAGTTTTCTGTATTTGTACATGATAACAAAAGACCCGATGACTGCGAGTAC
Organism: Topomyia yanbarensis; assembly: GCF_030247195.1. Taxonomy (NCBI): domain Eukaryota; kingdom Metazoa; phylum Arthropoda; class Insecta; order Diptera; family Culicidae; genus Topomyia; species Topomyia yanbarensis. The sequence continues at coordinate 82,618,571 of NC_080670.1, read as the reverse complement.
GAAGAGGCCTTTCAATTTCAATTGGCAAATTTTGACAACATAAAACAAAGACTAAGCAGTATAGATTGGCAAACGTTGTTTAGAAATGAAACAAGTATCGAAAATTCAGTAGACGTCTTTTACACAAAATTGTTTGATATAATAGTTGAACAACTACCACTGAAAAAAATTAGGCGACAAGGCAACACAAAATATCCAGTTTGGTATAACGAGCAAATTAAAAATTTAAAAAATCGTAAACAAAAGGCCCACAAAAAGTATAAAAAAATCAGAAATGAAAGGAACTTATTTAACTATTTGGACATTTGCGATCAACTAAACCTATCCATTAAAATGGCATTTGAAGAGTATAACTCAAAAACCGAACTTCAAATAAAATCTTGCCCAAAAAATTTCTTTAATCATGTTAAAAATAATTTAAAATCGGAAAACTTCCCTTCAAAAATGAAACTTAAAGAAAATGTCGGTGTCAACGCGGAACAAATCTGCAATCTTTTCGCAACCTTCTTTCAAGACATCTATACCACATTTTCTGAAGAAGATCGTGATCGCGAATATTTCGGTTTCTTCCCAGAATTCACCACAGACATTGGCGTCAATCATGTCAGTGTGCAAGATATTATGGAGGCTCTAAACAAACTAGATGCCTCCAAAGGTTCTGGACCTGACGGGATCCCACCCGTATTTATGAAGAACTTAGCGTTGGAACTCACAGCTCCTCTGTTTTGGCTTTTTAACATGTCGCTTGAATCTGGCATTTTCCCCAATTTATGGAAAAGCTCGTACCTGATACCCATTTTTAAAAGTGGCAAAAAATCTGACATATGTAACTACCGTGGAATTGCCATTATGTCATGTATGCCCAAACTCTTTGAAGCAATCGTTAACGAAAAACTATTCAATCAAATCAAAAACAGAATTACTAACATGCAGCATGGGTTCTTCAAAGGACGTTCAACTAATACAAATTTACTAGAATTCGTTAACTACTCATTGATTGCAATGGAGAATGGAAACTACACTGAAGCTCTTTACACGGACTTTAGCAAGGCATTTGATCGTATCGACATACCCTTGCTATTATTCAAACTGAAAAAATTAGGAATTGAATCAGGTCTTCTCAAATGGCTCGAATCATATTTAACTAACCGTCAACAAATAGTTAGATTTAAAGGGAAGAAATCGAATCCCATTCAAGTCACATCAGGAGTTCCTCAAGGCTCCCATCTAGGCCCTCTTTTGTTCATTTTATTCGTAAACGACATATCATACATTCTCAAAAACATAAAAGTTCTTATCTATGCCGACGACATGAAGCTCTTTTTAGAAATTAGGAACGAACAAGACATAAAGATATTACAGGAAGAAATACATATGTTTTACCTCTGGTGTAACAAAAGCCTTCTGCAACTAAACGTAAAAAAATGTAATGCAATAACTTTTAGTAGGAAACGAAATACACCTGACATTTCAATCACTCTAGGAAATCAAGTGGTACAAAAGTGCGAAAGAGTTAAAGATTTGGGAGTCATTCTAGATTCAAAATTAACATTCATTGACCATTACAACACAATCATCAATAGAGCAAATAACATGCTTGGATTTATAAAGCGTTTTAGTTACAATTTTAATGATCCATATACAATTAAAACATTATACATCTCGTATGTAAGGTCAATACTGGAATATTGTAGCATAGTTTGGTCACCTTTCTCAATCACACATGAAGAAAGAATAGAATCAGTACAAAGGCAATTTTTATTGTTTGCACTTCGCAAAATAGGTTGGACACGATTTCCTCTCCCATCTTATAAAGCTCGCTGTATGCTCATTAACATCCAAACACTAAAAGAGCGCCGAGAATATGCAATGGTTTCATTTCTAAACGATATAATTTCGTGTCGTATTGATTCAGTCGAACTTCTATCTAAACTTAATTTTTATATACCTTCCCGGCAGTTACGAATCCGAAATACATTTATAACAAACAATTATCGTACAAATTATGCCAAGTTTGGACCATTAAATCAGATGATGGCAACTTACAACAAGCACTGCGAAGCTATTGACTTAACAATGACAAAAAGCAAATTAAAAAAATATTTCAATTCTATTCGCTTATAAAGAACATCCTAAAGTAGTGCTATGTAAACCAGATAGTGTTTAGTTTAGTTATTAGTATTTTATGTTTTAAGTGTATACTATATTTTATCGTTGTAACAAAACGGTCTACTCTTGTTTGACGACAATAAATAAATATATATATATATATATATATATATATATATATATATATATATATATATATATATATATATATATATATATATATATATATATATATATATATATATATATATATATATATATATATATATATATATATATATATATATATATATATATATATATATATATATATATATATATACTTACCTTTACCTAAAACTAACGGATTGAATAAATTACAGCATTTTAGCTGCTAAGTCTTTCATAAAAATATGGTGTTTTTTCTTACCGTCGGGAACAAACCTTACTAAAAGATAGTGGTTTTTAAACCCATTTGTGAGTGGCGCCTGGTAGGAGGACGGACTTTTTCCCACCCATATCATTTAGACTATAATCACAGACTAACAGACATAACACTATGAGGGAATTCCCTCAAAAAACATCGATCCGACAATTTTCCCAGAACACTAGCTCCAACTTTTCTTCACGGTCCCAAACACTCATTTACTGGTAGGTTACCCCTCAGGTTTGGGAGCAATTTTTCACTAGTGGTCTATCCCCCGTATGCTTGTTCATATGAAAGTGGCGCCATAATTTCAAATGTGGCCACAGTCCCAACTACAAATATATTTAAAATGACCATTAAAGCGGGCGAAGCTTTGTTTTTAAGTGTTATGTCTGTTAGTCTGTGCTATAATGTCCGATGATAAATAAATAAATAAATGAATAAATAAAAAATAAATAAGTAAATAAATAAATAAATAAATAAATAAATAAATAAATAAATAAATAAATAAATAAATAAATAAATAAATAAATAAATAAATAAATAAATAAATGAACAAATTATTAATTTGAAATACCGCATGAAATGCGTTTCATAGGATTTCAATATGAGATTCACAGGAAAACAGTTTGGTTCGATTTTCATCGTAAAGCAGCATGTGAAAGTAATGTTTTATTGCATCGTGTAAATTATTAGCAATGCACAATCATTCTCCCCTGATGGAGCAATGCAAATAACAATATTACGAGTAACTAATATTCTTTGATAGTAATCTTCCTTTCAGATGGACCTCTGGAGAGTCAAGTGCAAGAAGTGCTCTAAAAGCATTAGCAGAAAGGTAAACTATTAAAATTTGGCTGAACATAAAGAATAGGAGAACTGGTGGTAAGCCCGACACATTGGGTAAGCTCGGTACCCCATGACCTTTCCCGGATATCAAATTTGAAATCATACAATAATGACAGGGTATTATTAGTACGATTATTTTGAGCATTTCTAGACACACCGATGCTATGTAGGTTCGTCAAACGTCAAAAAAATAAACAAAACATGCGAAAGCAAAATTGATGCGCCCTTACTGTACCATCTGGGGCAGGGTGTCATTCTAAAATCTAAAATCAAACGATGTCACGTTTTCGCGTCACTATTTTGAACACTAATAACTTTGTTATTCATAAATTGATTTCCGTCTGGTTATCACCAAAAAATTCGGAATAAACTGAAATTATGTTTTATAGCTATAGTGTTTTTGTATTTCAATAGCACACTATGGAAAAACAAGCACAAATAAATAGATCTCGGAAAACGTGAAAACTACCATACATCAGTCAATCTATCCCCGGCAGAGCCGCCACTCGAACGAACACGAAAAGTTATAAACAAATGTGTCGCGTGCCTGTTTGAATCACTTGTTGCTATTTTGCCAGACAAGTAACATCGTGCCTATAGCGTTTCGTACGACAGATTTAAGCACCCAACACATTACGCTTCTATGAATGACGTCATCCTCGACTATTTGAAGAATAACATTCCTCGAGCGAGTTCATTCTCCCTTCGAACGTCGGGCCGTAAAGAACAGCAGTAGCAATCAGGCATGCGCTGCGATGAGTGCTGCATTCGATCACTGCTACCGCTGGGGGTGGGGACGACGGCATTTCTAGGTATCCAGCGGCCGAGCACCAGTCTCCCTTCCATGGCTCTGATTGGCTGTATTGATTTTGCCGATGACGTCATCCTCGGATATATAACCTTCAGCATTGCTCTGGCGAGCCCATTCTCTGGCCGAACGTCGGAGCGGAGACGATAGCAGCAGCCGACAGATATATTTAAATTATGCAGTGCGCTGTGTACTGCTTTGCACACAACAGCTAGAGAGTTACGGCACTCAGTGTCAGTGCTAGTCAGCATGCCGTTGCGATGAATCTAGTACCGCGTTGCTTTTTGCGACACTAGAGTTTTTAAACTGACAAAAAAAAACAAATGGACGCTTCTCAAATTTGGAAAGCCGATTGTTTTGAGCTTCGTGGAACACCTTGAAACTCGGTGTATTTACACCGGCAGACTCTTTTGCTCATTTTGATTTATTTTGGTACTCGTTCCGCATAAAAGATTAAAATTTGTGCGTATCAAAAATATTAAGCCCTAGTTATCTCGACCAATATCGTAACCCTACCCATTGGGGTCGTACACAAATGACGTTGCTTTTTTCGGCGAATTTCTACCCCTCCCTCCCCCTCGTAGCTTTTTGTCACAATATTCCCCCTCGTCACACATCGTCACAAATTTGCTACACCGCTCTACCCCCTAAAATGCTACGTCATTTATACATAGCCCCTGGCACCGTACTGGCTGTTGTTTAAAACGGTATGCATTGATCGAAATGGTAAAACGAAAATCGAAGCGTGACTAAAATATTCGCTAACTTTAAGTCATTTAAACAAAACGAAAGAAATATATTGTAATTTAACTCGAAGTTGAACCTTATCGACTCAACAAAAGTAGGTTTCAAAGCACTTGTTTAAATACGCGATAATTAAATTTTTAAATGAATGTATATCATATGCATGGTTTCGCACCGTCTAAGTAGTTCTTTTTAGCTTTTATATATGTGCGGAAAAACTGTACATACTTTTAATATGATGACAAACGATGTAAAATGTTTGAACTATTCGTAAAATATAATGCTGTTTTTTCCATTTCATATAGATTAATCCACGTATGATTGTATATATCCAAACACATAAAATATGCGCACGTTTCCTTGGCATCACAGTTGTCAACGACTACTCGACAAAATGAATACTTTGTCCGACCATATCCGTGAAGAGAGTAAACGTGCGATATTTCGATCAGAGTTGCACAAAATCATGACTATCACTTTTTCTTCAAAATGTACGCAAAGCTTCGGTCACAAATCAAAATGATCGTCTTTTTCAGTTGAGAGAACTTGAGCAACCGAAACTGAGTATAGTGAGTACCAACAACAGTGACGAGGGAGAGTGAGGAAAAAAATTGACGGGACGCAGACAGCCGAGTCAAGTGACAACACAATGATAATTCTTGAGCGTTTTTTCAAAAAGACATCTGCAATGAGTGACTCTCTTTGTTTACTTTCTCTTTCGATTTGTACGGCGTCACTATAGCATTTTTCACTTATTTTGCCGTACAGATCGAAAGACGGTGGTTTTGACTAGCATATTATGCAAAGAGTTGAGGGATAAATGTTAAAGCGACCGAATTATTAACAGAAGAGAAAGTAAACAAAGAGAGTCACTCATTCTAGATATGACGTTTTGAATAAAAGGTCTAGAATTTCTCTTTCCTTTTTGTCTACCAGGCAAATTCAACAAGCGTAGTTTTTATTCACTAAATAATCACCATATACGATTCATTCACTAGCCAGTGTTTATTGATCCTTCGCACTTGTCTTAAATTCGATCAAAATCAGTAACATACTGATAGCTAAACTTGAAAGATACTTTTAGCTTATATGCTCCTGAATTGGTAGTAATGCATGTTATTTTTTGATCTGGTTTACTGCAAAAATATTTATCAACAGATAGAGCATATTTTTAACTAACAAAACACATCAACATGATAAAACTAAAGACGCTGAATTACTGAATAAAGACTCGCCATCTTATCCCAACTAAATAAAATGGTTTGGCAACATTTTTCTCTGCGAACTAGCACCACTGCCACAGCGTTAACTTCAGTTGACTCGTATAGTACAGTTACCGCAAACTTGCAACGTGGATATTTTTTCATAATGAAGTGCTGTGTGAAGTTTTGTACCAATAAAACCACCGCCGGTTTTAAAAATATTGGTTTTTTTCGCTTCCCGATAAACTACGACCTTCGTGCGGAATGGTCCGGTTCTGTGATTTACCAGAAAATTACACAGAAAGAAATAGTTTGTAATTTTAAGTTTATTTTCATGCACATATTTGGAGCATGAATATAAATGTAAAATTAAGTTCCACCACAAATACACACGACTTGTCGTGCTTTCTTCAATGAATTTTACTATAATTTTACACGTGGATTGAAAATTACAGTTTCTTTAAACGGGAAACCAATGCACTTCAATGTATTTTTACTCGAATACTGCTGTAAAATGAATGACATGTAATATTACACGAATGAAAGTGTAAAATTGTATGCTGTTTGATGCTCCAATTGATTTTAACGTAATTTTCAATCAAATTTTTGATTCAATCGTTGTATGTTTACATTCGTATTGATTTACATGTCGTTTAAATTTCATTATTTTTTAGTGTGTACAACATCACAGATAGCTGCCGCGTATGCAGTGTAAGTACATAACAAATCAGTGAAAGGACGCAACAAATTAAAAAAAAAACTTTCATTATAGTTTCATTTTGGCCAAGATGATCTTTATTTCGCTTCGGCCAAAGGAAAAATTTTAAAGCGCGGAGGATCCGTTCCAGTTCACAGATTTGTTCAACAAATTGCGGATCTGCAAGAAACACACAACGGAACAATGAATTGGTGTCGGGATGAAGGATTTCCCGAAAAATATGACACGACAGGCGAACCGGATGCTCATTTGATGACATCAACTATTCCTCTCTCATTCGTTATCGAGCACTCAGTCGAGATAGAAGTCTTTTGTCGTCGGTCCGTACACTCTATAGCGACAAATAGTGTTAATCCGCGTTCAAGGTTATTTGCACACTCTACGCCTAGTTGAGGTTTCAGTATTTTTTCTCTTCTTTTGTGTTTCTGTTTCTGAATACCGTTAGCCGGTCAGTGAAGTGAAGCAGTGTTCTTCTAGTAAGCCGTCTGGATACCGTTACCTACACAAGCTAAGTATTAGTTTTCGTTTCCCCTTCTTGGTTGTCTTAATAACGTGCACTGGGCAATAGGCCCGTGCAAAAATGACTTCCCCTGACGGCGGTTCATCTCAAGGTGGGATGGACGTCGAAATAAAATCGGCTCCCCGGCTCAATGTATATCCGAGCTCGGCCACCGGGCCATTTGTGATCTTCTTTCGGACCAAAGAAAAAAAGTGTTTGAATCTGTTGCAGATTTCTCGAGTTCTGACGGATCGGTATTCGGCCGTGACAGAAATATCGAAAATTCGCCCTGATAAGCTTCGGGTGGTGGTTAACAGTTCAACTCAGGCAAACGATATTGCTGGCTACGAGCCCTTTACGAGGAAGTACAGGGTGTATATTCCAGCTAGCAGGGTTGAAGTCAGTGGGGTCGTTTCCGATTCGAGTCTGAATTGCGAGGACCTGTGTTCCCTCTCGTGGGTCGTCAGATTCTTGCTCAACGTTAGCCAAACCAGCATAGGGATTTTCGGACAGGACAGATGGCGAAGCATTCTTTACCATTTCTGCATAAGAACGCCTTGAGCGTTCCTTAAGGGAGCGCTTAATTTTATCCCCGCGCTGCTTGTACGCAGGGCATGATTTAAGAGCATGTGAAGGGCCCCCGCAGCAAATACACTTTTCAGTTTCTTTGTCGCAAGAGTCATCCTCATGCTCTCCTTCGCATTTGCCGCATCGTGTCTTATTTCCACAATATGTGGCTGTGTGGCCCAACTGCTTGCAATTGCTGCAGCTCATGACCCGCGGTACAAACAGGCGAACTGGTAGGCGAACCCTGTCAAGGAGGATGTAGTTGGGAAGAGAGGACCCGGCGAATGTCACCCGAAGCGAGCCTGATAGAGAGTAGGTAGTCTTACCTCCCTCGGTGTTTCAGGAATCAGGAATCAGAATATATTGGCTCAAATGGCACGTTCCCCGTACATAGTCGGGGATTTGTGCCTTGTCGTGTGTTGTCATCATTTCCTGAGCGGAAGGAAAGGACAAGGAGGTGTGGGGAAGTAGACTTGGAAGGGTGGGAAAAACAGCACAAAACAAAAAATAAACAACAGGTAAATTAAACTCACAAGTAGTTCAACTTGCCTGCGAATAAGCCTAAAGCTCTTTACCACATTGGATAAGAAACTTTAGTATGTCTCTGAGTTTCAGTCGACCAAACATGGTTTCGTCTATATAAGGACGGCTGAAGACTCGTAATCGCAATTGCGCTAGCGCTGGGCAGTTGCATATCAGATGATATGAAGTTCCGTAGTCGGATTCACAAAGATCACATGAAAAAGACTCAGCGCGCTGAATAGTTGCCATGTGATAATTGAGTTTGCAGTGGCCGGTTAAAGCCCTGGTCAGCATGCCGCAGTGGAGCTTCGAAAAATGTAAGAGATTTTTCGAAACCACTGGGCATGGTTGTTCTAGAAACGCCTTTGTTTGGCGACACGTTTGTAGATTTCTCCAATAATTGCGGTGCTCGGACGAAGCCCAGGACCGTATTTTTTCCCTTATCCAACTTGTCGAAACTGGCAGCGCGGGCTCAGGACCAACGAAGTCAATCGCTGAACCTGCCCTGGCCAATTCGTCAGCCCATTCATTTCCAGTAATACCGCAATGTCCGGGCACCCAGACAAGGTAGATAGTGTTGACAATGCTTAGTTCTTCGATTTGGGTTCGGCACGCGATCACTAGCTTGGACCGAGATTTGTCTGAGCTAAGGGCCTTGATTGCAGCCTGACTATCGGAGCAGAAGTTTATAACTCTGCCAGACAAACTCAGTTGAACGGCCGATTGCACCCCGCACATAATCGCAAAGATTTCTGCTTGGAATACAGTACAGTATCTACCTAGTGAGTGAGATTGTTCCAGTCTCATTTCACGACAGTAGACACCAGCACCAGCACGTCCCTCCATCAGAGAACCGTCAGTGTAACAAACCACTTGCGTTTGTTGTTGTCTTTCCATAAAGCCAGACAACCACTCCTCTCGAGAGGGAATCTTAACATGGAATGTTCTGTAAGGAAAACTACAAGTGAGTGTAATATCGCTGGGAGCAAGAATATCTTCACCCCATGTAACCATTTGTGACCACAATCGTGTATGACTGGTAGCAAGATCAACATGATTACTGTTCCAAAGCCCAGTAACCTGCAGTCTGTATGCACATGATAGTGCTTCTTGTTTTAAGTGTATGTGTAATGGTTTGATATTTAGAAGTGCCTCAAGAGCAGCAGTCGGAGTCGTGGTGAAAGCACCAGTCAACGCCATGAGAGCCATTCTTTGCAGATGGTTTAGCTTTGACTGGACTGTCACCACCTCTCCCCTCTGCCACCACACAAGGCATCCGTATGACAGTATTGGACGTACAATTGTCGTGTAAATCCAATAGATGTATTTAGGTTTGAGACCCCAGGTCTTTCCAAAAGTTCGTCTGCACTGCCCGAAGGCCATGCACGCTTTCTTGACTCTGAACTCAATGTGAGCAGACCAATTCAGTTTGGAATCCAATATGACTCCAACGTATTTGACTTGATCTGCACACAGCAGCTCAGAATCAAAGAACTGCAAGGGACGAACCCCGGTTGTTATTCGCTTCTTCGTGAAAAGAACCATTGAAGTTTTGCTTGGGTTAACTGATAGTTTAACTTGTCGACACCACTGTTCGACAGCTCTTAATGCCTGTTGCATCAAGTCAAAGATTGTTCCGATGCAAAATCCAGTAATTAGTATTTGGTAATCGTCAGCAAACCCGTAGGTTGGAAATCCAAGCTCATTGAGTTTCTTCAACAAGCCGTCAGCTACTAAGTTCCATAACAAAGGTGACAGAACGCCGCCCTGAGGACAACCGCAAATACTCAACTTCCGTATCTCAGCCTGTCGCAGTGACGAGCAAAGTATGCGGTTACTAAGCATTGCGTTTATCCAACCTGAGATACATGCAGGTATCCCATGACCGCGCGTCGCTTCCAGAATAGACTGGAAGGACACATTGTCAAAAGCACCCTCAATATCTAGGAATACACCCAAGCTAGATTGCTTGAGCGAGAAGGCTTTCTCAATGTTGTAAACAACATCGTGAAGCAGAGTGATCGTGGATTTCCCACACTGATATGCATGTTGCATTTTGTGCAGAGGATATTCAACTAAACTAACGTTCCTGATGTGATGATCGATTATCCGTTCCAAAGCTTTCAGAAGAAAAGAACTTAAGCTGATAGGCCTAAAACTCTTGGCTTCTTCATAGCTTGAGTGCCCCCCTTTGGGAATAAATCTAACAGTTATTTCTCGCCATGCTTTCGGGATATACCCGGTAGCAAGACTGGAAAGCAAAATCTTTTTCAAGACATGTTTAAGAATATCAAATCCCTTTTGCAGTAGCACGGGAAGTATTCCATCTTTTCCGGGTGATTTGTATGGAGCAAAGCTGTCAACTGCCCACTTGACCGATTCAGTGGAAACCAATGTGCGTGCTAGCGCCCACGAGTCCGAATCACCAGAATGAGATCTGTGAACATTGATCAACTCCGGATCGATACAACCTGGAAAGTGTGTGTCGAAGAGACAATTAAGAACATCTTTTTCGTCTGTCACATAAACACCATCTCTGGTTTTCAAGGAGTTCATCTGAAAATCATTCGATTTGGAGAGAATTTTATTTAATCTGCTAGCCTCGTTCAGACTAGAGACATTAGTGCATAGGCTTTGCCAGCCAGCCCGTTCTGCAGATCTAAGACATTTCTTATATGCACTACGAGCTGACCTGAAAGCCCTGGAGTCATCACGCTGACGCCGGTTCCAAGCTCTTCTCATAACTTTCTTCATTCTATCAAGCTCAGCCCTCCACCAAGGGGTTCCCCTAGTCGATTTAACAGTACGAAGTGGACATGCTTCTTCGTAGGATGCTAATATGAATGAGTTTGTCGTATCCACGACGTCATCTAAGTCGTCTAGTTGACTAATTGTTGGAAAATATCCATGAAATTTAGTCGCTAAGTTTTCCAAAAAGAGGTCCCAGTTTGTAGACTTAGGATTACGATATGTCACCACATTAAAGGTGACATCAAAATGCTCGAAAAATATATATTTATGATCGGATAGAGACGGTTCAGTTTCACTTGGAACCTGCCAATTTCCCAGTTCATGCAAAATTCTATCAGAGCAAAGTGTTATGTCTAACACCTCCTCCCTCCCAGACCTCGCAAAAGTTGGTCGGTTTCCCACATTCAGAATATGGAGATTTGTACTACTTATGTACTCCATCAGTTCAGAGCCTCTCAGATTGATGTCTGAGCTGCCCCAAATGATGTGATGAGCATTCGCATCACTGCCGATAATGAGCGGAAGCCCATTTTTGCTACAATATGATACAACGCTTTTGAAATCATCAGAAGGAGATGATTCGTTATGCGGTAGGTATGCTGAACAATATATATATTTTTTGTCTACGTTTCCGACAGTCAATGTAACTGTGACAACACAGATATCGCGAGTTGTGAGCTCCGATATGAGACACGCGTCAATAGCCTTATTTGCAAGAATGCAAGCACGAGGCATTTCACGTGGGTTAGTCATGCCTGTCTTGTTGTAAGCAATGAAGGCAGTGTTAAGTAACTTTCCAAAATAGAAGTTTCCTTTATGGAAATACGGTTCTTGAACCAATGCTATGGAAGCTTTACCTTCCTGCATGAGTCGAGATAAATTCATAGTTGCTGTACGTTTATGTTGGAGATTGACTTGTGCTATTCTAACCATTGTTGATTAGAGAACTGTACATTTCATCTCCAACACAAATTGCACAACAACTAGAGGACACCAAGCGAGTTGGGATGTTAACGCATTTAGCGAGCCATATCAGGTTTAAATGGGACATGATCATTTGATTCCCACGATTTGCGAAGAAAATAATGGTCCACTGTGTCAGAGATTCGCATAACACAGCAAGGGCAAAACCCAAAATGCTCCGTGCGCGACTGGCATATTTTAGACCCTCCAATCATTAAGTCCTCGGCACGGAACTACACCTTGACTTAGGGTCTCCTACTTTCAGTCGCCTCCTACGACATGGCAACAGGACTCCAGTGGCTCAATTCTAGGCCGGATACCACACGGCCTCTGGGCAGGTTCATCTGTACACATCGAAATTTGATAATCGAGACTCAACAAAAACTTCACCGAACTACCATCAGCCGAGAGTCTCTGCAAACCCCCAGCCAACAAAAATTCGGCAAAATTAAGTGGATCATCGGTGAAAAAAAAAAAAAAAAAAAAAAAAAAAAAAAACTGGTAGGCGAACCCTGTCAAGGAGGATGTAGTTGGGAAGAGAGGACCCGGCGAATGTCACCCGAAGCGAGCCTGATAGAGAGTAGGTAGTCTTACCTCCCTCGGTGTTTGCGGTATACAATTGTTTGCATTCCAAGATCTTAATCTGTTCAAGTGAGGGGTCCTTAAAGCAGCCAACCCCGTGCTCCAACAGTTCTTCGCATTTCAGGCCCGGTTCGGACACTACCCCATCGGTTTCACAGGCCACACAAGGCACGTACGCTTTAAATTCCCGCGTAAAGCGCTCACAGCAAGCAATCGCGTTTGCCTGGCCGAAATCATTCACTAGAACACGTATCTTGTTTGCCCGAACACGTGTTATCTGAGTTACGGCCGGGTAATTAGCAGTCAGATCTCGAGAAAGTTTTAATATATTAACCGGTTTCTCTCCGGTCCGAAAATATACCACCCATGGCCCAGAGGAACCTTCTGGGTACTGCTTTATACGGGGAGCAATGCGAGTATTAGGGGGATCAGGGACTTCCATGATTACATCAGATGGTATTTCGCCCTCGGCCATTTAAGAACGAGGGCAGAGCGTTATATAAACGGGAATGTGTCTTATTATTTGATTACAAGGTAGAGTAAAAGTAGGGAAAAGGAAAGAAAGCAAACGAGGAAAAAAATGAAGCAAAACTTATCTGCAAACAACGTCGATTGTTCCGCACCAGCGAAAACAATGTACTGGATTTACTGCCGGCACCAGCAGAACGGCAGCTAACGAACGAACAAAGAATGACCTTCACTCACTGAAATTTACACACCGAACACCACTGTGAAATATAACGATCCGTTCCGTTCAAAGGTTGGGAGACGTATGAGAGTCGATGTTAATACTTCAACAATTGATGTTTGTTTCAATGCTGAAAACCAAGATGGCGTACACCAAACTAAAAACCGCTACCTTGTCTTGGCGAATAATTGCGTGAAACCGAGAAATGTAGATATATTTGATTCGGTTAAATTGTCTAGAGCATATAAATTGACGTTAATATCGATATGTTTGAATTGAAATTAATGAAAACAATGAAATCAGAAAAGTCAATGAAATAACAAAACAATAAAATCCATTAAATTAATGAAATCAATAACTTCACATTCATTCAAAGAGTCCTGTTGTATTTATATCGCCAATAGTCGTATCAATGAAATCTAATCCATGTCTGGTTGTGCTCGTTAGGCGATTCTCTAATAATCTCGATCACATAGTCACATTACGTATACATATATCCTTATTATTACTGTATGGCGCATCGAATTGATACATATATCGTTGCACTGAGGCAATTGCGTGTATGTGTGTGTTATTCACATATGGTAAGCAACTTAGACGCAAGTGGGGGAAACTCACTGTTAAACGATTAGGTCCTTATTTATTGAGTACTGGTAAAACATATTTCGGTCATTGTTGCTGTTACTGTACATCGTTTTGACACATTATGGAGGTCCTCTAGAAGGTTTGGTCGCGAACATTCGAGTTAAGAGAAAACTACCACTCAATTATTGCGCACTTCCCACCAACCTGGACTCCGCACTTTTAAAGTGCGAGTGATCTCAAAACTGCGAGCTGTCAAAAAAGTGTATTTCAAGTGATAGAGATGGTACTTTCATAGGCAGACCAGTCGAACTAACCAGTCTATGAGAAGAATTATATGGAAGAATGGTAAGTGCGCAGTGCGGTTAGAATCCAGTTTTTAGTGCCACAAGCCATCTTCAATTACTAAAAAAACTTAATTTATTGAGAACAGCAACCAACTAACGAATAGCAAGAATACTTTCATTTAATAAGCCGCCGTTGGAAACTAAGTTTCTTCAAGGAATAAATATTTCCGGCGATACCAGTCAATGTGTGTACACAAATCTACTGCAGAACAATCAAATTAAAACAAAAAATGCGCAAACATTCCAATGAAAAAAAAAATCACATTGTAACCAATCACGAAATTGTCCGTCTCATTACAACAAAACATATAAAACGTCCTTCAATCATTTATGTGGATATTGGTCCATACTGTAACCATGCTAGTTGTTAAATCATCATGAATAGGCCATAATTTTTAATATAATTCCGCCATTTTGAATTTCTAATTTACGACGCAATTCAAGTTTCGTTTTCTTGGAATTATATTCCTATTTAAATATGCATGCTTTTAAATGCTAAATCGTCGTGAAAATATCACCATATTGGCATGTAAATTGGCGGCGAATAACAATTTTAAATCTCTGGACAACTTTTTTATATCAAAAATACCCTTGTTTCATGATTTTTTACCATTAAAATGTTATTGAATGCCAGTAGTATTGAATATAGCTCGCCATATCGTATTTTAAATGACGGCAGGCATCAATTTGCGATCTTTTAACATATTTCTTATATTAAAAATTTCCATGTCGCATGATTTTAGATGACAGAATATCTGAATATACCGTCATCATAAATTTCGATTTGCTATTATAGGTATAAAAACAGCGGAGGCTATTAAGTTTCCTTTTACTTTCGATTTTTGGGCAGCTTCCCATACCAAAAATACCCATTTTGCCAACTTCCTGATGATAAATCATTATGAAAATGTCGCAATATTGAGTTAAGGAACGCCATTTATGACAACGAACATAATTTATTTGAACAGAAAGATGTTTGAAGACATTTTTTCAATTAACGAAATGATACCTTAGATTATACCCAAAAGAAATTTGTTTAGAATTCGTAATAAAAATACTAGCAGCACTAGCTTAGCCGATAAGCATCAACCCGAATACACAACCGCAACAGAACCGAAGTTTGGTTTCGTCATTCTCGTGTTTTCTTCCCATACTCGTGCACCGGTAAACGAAAATCAAAACCAAACCGCGGTGCTGTGTAAACGAAACTCGGTTTGGTTTTCATGTCTCGTTGAAACACAACCAGCGGTAAGACCGCACACAATGTAAAGGAAACACAAACACGTGTAAAAATTTGGTTTGCCATACCGGTACTCAACCGGTATTTTTCCACCTCTGATTGAAAGTACTACTTTTGCGAGATATATATATATATATATATATATATATATATATATATATATATATATATATATATATATATATATATATATATATATATATATATATATATATATATATATATATATATATATATATATATATATATATATATATATATATATATATATATATATATATATATATATATATATATATATATATATATATATATATATGCGAATTTGAATGATTCAATACCCCATACAGTGCGAAATCGCATACACCATTCGCATATCGCCTGTATTTAAACGCCTGCTTTGAAACCCTGCAGAAGTAGCCGCTAAAATCCAGCTTTCGAGTAAATTCACAATAACTGGATTTCATGATGGATGTCACTTCATTTGGCTTACTTTGGAGTACACCTGCGTCATAATGAGTTACTAATAAACATCGTTGGATAAACCCTCGACAATTAGGCATAAAAGCTGTCAAATTTCACCTTAACGAGAAATTCCAGGGAAGCCGTTTTTGGCCAAGCGTACTGTAACCCATTAAAAGATTACTGTGCTATTGATGCAAAAATCATGGATTTTGTACATTTCTATTCGGGTTTGTCGGTAATTCATCTTAAATGAATTTCGGCAGTTGACTTTAAGTCCTAATTATAAATCAGTCGAAAACTGTATCTCCTACGTAGAGTCACAAATATTCAAATTCATTGAATTAAAACTGATCATATTTAGCCGCATTAATTTTCAATATTCAGTGACGCAAGTGAAAAACGTCAAATGAACAAACTGCCTGTTAATTCAATACAGGTTTCCATTCATCTTCGATTATTGCACGTAGCGAACGTCCAGCAACGAATCAAACGCATCAAAGTAGGCCCTGGCACAATGCAAACGATGGTAACTATTATTTTATATACTTTACCAACACTTGAAAACATTTACTTGATACTTAGTGAAATGAATATTATGGTACGATATTAA
This sequence comes from Topomyia yanbarensis, assembly GCF_030247195.1. Classification (NCBI taxonomy): domain Eukaryota; kingdom Metazoa; phylum Arthropoda; class Insecta; order Diptera; family Culicidae; genus Topomyia; species Topomyia yanbarensis. The sequence continues at coordinate 82,601,919 of NC_080670.1, read as the reverse complement.
ACTGACTGAATCACATGGATTCTTGAATGAATATTTTTTCTATTCTCCACGGGCCACATCAGGTTAATTTTCAGACGTCAAAAAGGGCTTCGATTCTTTTGACATTAAAAATGTCTTACTCCACTATATATATATATATATATATATATATATATATATATATATATATATATATATATATATATATATATATATATATATATATATATATATATTATATATATATATATATATATATATATATATATATATATATATATATATATATATATATATATATATATATATATATATATATATATATATATATATATATATATATATATATATATATATATATATATATATATATATATATATATATATATATATATATATATATCTGGGGCTAGGTGTCATTCTAAAATCTAAACTATCTCCCATGTAACGAAACTATGTAAGGTTTGCACGTTTATAACTCCGATATTACTAGCTGGATTTTAATCATTCATACACCAACCGATTCAGAAACACCTAACTTAAATATTGGTAATAATTTAATATCTCCCCAATAAAAGTAGACTTTTGGAAATTGGTAAAATTAAAAAGTTCACGAAAAACGGGAAAATTACCATTCGTGAGGCAGATTTCTCAGACACAGCCGTCAAGAGAGGGCAGCTTAGTTGCTCAATGAAACACGAAAAGTCATAAATAGAAGCAACGCATGTCCGTTTAAATCAGTTGTTGCTCTTATCCCATATGAGCAACATCGTCTCCGGGCGATGCAATAAGCGCTATCGATTTTCGGTAACGTTGGCATTTGCACACACTCGCACCTAAGTGACTAAACCATATACGGTTAGTTTATAAATAGAGGTGACGCGTACCCGTTTGAATCAGTTTTTGTTCTTATGTCGAACGGGTAAGATCATGGCTGCAGCGTCTGGGCACTACAATAAGCGGTAGACGCTATGCATTTTCGGCAGCGGTGGCCGTGTGCGGATTTTTCGGGTACCAGCACGGTGCACAGTGGCTGGAGGCTGGCCAAAACCTCAAAAATTTATTTCTGAAATATCGATATATTATATTTTTCCTGAATTTCTCATATATTGAATGACGTATATTCAAAATTTTATGATCATTGGATAAGAACACAATTTTTAACCCATTATGTCCTAGCGTATGAAATTTCATACGCAAAAACAACCCATTTCAGAATCATACTTGTTATACAATAAACTCGTTTCCAAACTTCTGGTTTTTTGTGAACGTTAATTAATACCCTATAGTTTAAAATGTGTATGCTCAATAATCTTTTTTTATAAAATTTCGTTGTGTTTTCGAATGTCAAAGTTGGACTAAATTCAAACCAAAATGTAAACAATACATATTAATAATTTTCTCTTCTAAATCACTAATTCTTGTTTCGGATTGTAAACGAATGACCATGAGAGGTGTGAAAGATGTGGCTCAGTGCGAAAAAATGGCAGAAATTGGTAAAACAATTGCGAAAATTCTGCTGGTAGTTCAACGTATGAAATTTCATACGCTAGGCTGAACCGATATCTTTTTTCCTAAGGCAAAATAATATCCTCTTTAGGACCAGGAGGGAATTCACAACTTTCTCGCTGATTTTAACGTTGAATCAGTGCATTCAAGGCTAACAAATGCTTAATACGTAGCAAATCATACCTGGTTCCACCCAGAATATTTTTTATGTAAATTCTCGTTGGAAAATGTTCTTTTTCATCAAATAATTACAAAGTTTGAGTGAAAGATGGTTTGATGCAACGAACCAATCATGTGACGAAACGGCACGAGAGAGGAGAGAAGTATTAAAATCATTCAAAAAAGCTGCTAAATGAATGATCTCGCAAGGTTGAAGATATTATTCGATTTTATGCTGAATATAAAGATTTTAGCCGAATTTTCTATGTAATGATTTTTTGATACCCTATCAGCCCAGCGTATGAAATTTCATACGTTAGTTTTTTGCGCAACAAAGCGTTCCAAAGTGGATATTTTATTTTTCCCATACTTAATTCGGCATAATATGAGGGCCCACGAAGTATTTTATAAATTACCAAAAGTTTTAACATAGCTGGGTTATAATGGGTTAACATGAGTGTAAACGTAGCAAAGTCCAGACTTTTTAATGATTTTCATTTCCGAAACCACCATTGCTCTGTTCACTTCAAATGCTTGTTGCCCTTTTGATTTTGGTCCGATTTTAGCACAACTAGTTTCATTGTGTAGAGGAACGAAAGAACTTGATTAGTGGATAAAATAAGTTTGGTAAATTTGCTTGGAACTATGACTTTTTAGTTCAAATATGTTTGAGGTGGTCAGATCACAAATACTTTTTTCACTAATGTATTCTGTACAAATTTCGGAATCATTTCGGAACGGTCACATAGAATACATTCTATGGGAAATAACCTCTACTTTTCGAATATCATGGTCTCGTTCTGCGCCTAGGTGCGCAAAAAGGTTTAAGGAGATTTTAAAGCTTTGTTGCTGATATGGAGGTGCATGGTGTTTTGTGTAAAATAGTTAAACAATCTACAGTAAACCAACATGTTATACAATGGGTTTAAATTAGTGTTCTTCATTTTTTATGATTTTGCTGTCATTGGTGAACAGTAACGGAAAATCTATCATGAAAATGGGATGATAGTTATAAGAAAGGTTCAATGACACTGTATGGAAAAATGCATTTAATATTTTTCGACTTTTGACATCAAAAATGAACTCAGCACCTCAAAATTAGCTTAAATTGTGATTTTCAGCCAAATTAGGTAACATTTGAGGTTTTGTCCGACTTTTGTTTGAAGACCCGCCACTGTGCGGTAGAATGATTTGCAAAGTGGGTGGGCGGGGTGCTTTGGATCTAGGATAGGATCCGCCAGCTCTGTCCCCTGTTTTTGAACCAATTCTGAACCAGCTCGTGATTGGATGAAAGTGACATAGGCAAACCTTCGGTTTAGAAACTAAAAGTACTAAAGAGCTGCTTGGAAGTGTTGTCATATTGTGATATCAAACATAAAACGACGATTGTTAACTGTGTTGATTTTTTTGTTTTCTCGAGATACCGCTTTATGAAGTGCAGGCATTATTTGGCAGACGAAATCAAACATATTATCCAGAACTGAAGTTCCCGAGAATAATGCAAAAATGCCGCTTTTCGAAATCAACAGGCTGTGTAGCGTAAGTATGACAATATTTTGAACTTCATGTAAAAATTGTCTTTGTTCCAGTACCGAGTAAATTGGAAGTACTGAGCAAACAGGGAGAAAGTTATCCCGGAAGTCGCTTCTTGTTCTTCCTTTGGTAGTATCGATACAGTTGAATTTTACAGTTTTCAACTGAATCGATCATCGGTGTAAATAGGAGCGTGTATTTTCTACTGCTGTTTTCTCCGAAACGATCACATGTAGTACTGGGACAAATCTATACATTGCTCCAAAACAAAAATTAAACCTTGCAGAAAAGTAGTTTTAGAATATTTAAAATAAATCCGAACAAAGAAGATTATTCTTGTGACAGAGGTTGCTTGACTCAGAAAGCAACTTACAAAAATGAAGAGGCATGAAGATATTTTTCGTAATGTCCAACAACGAATATATATTATTTTGTTTTTCTGTATTCCGATGGAAAAAAATGATCGTTTAAATGCGGATATAAAGACTAAATCTTTGATTTTTCCAGAAGCATGAAATTGGTACATAATATAGAATATTTTAATCAGAACAAATATACGACCAAAACTAAACAAATATTTTGGCAACATTGGTCGAGTGGGGTATGTCGTTTTCAACAGGGATTAGTAAAATATAAGAAGAAGCCAGCTGGCGGATCCTATCCTAGGCTTGGATTTAATTCAATACCGTGTGTGCTGCTTAAGAGTGTTGCGTTTGAAAAAAATATATTTATATTTGTGCATGCGTGTGCGTTGTAACTTGTTAATTCATGTTTACGGCGCTTTGTAGCTGCGTAGGGTAAAGAGCCTATTGATTTTCATGTTTCATATTTCGGTTATATGTTTTTTTATCAGTAAGGCATCTGACAACGTGCTTCTGTAGTTATTGCACTGTTCAGCAGCGTAGTATTTTATATAGGAGAGTACACTCAGGTTTTTTTACGCGGATTTTGAAATTTACGCGGTTTTCATTAACGCGTTTTTTTTTTTTTTTGATTTACGCGGTTTTCATTTACACGGCCTGTATCCCCTGCGTGAAAAATCTGAGTGTAATTGCATTGGAAACAATCACATTCCCAGCAGAACTTTTTGTTTTCTAATTTCAAACACTTTAAAACAGAACTTACCGTCCCAGCAGCAGTTTAAGCGGGTGTTCTTTTTCGATTTAAATTCAAGCCATGGCTTAAGCGTTACTGGACTTAAAATTGTTTTCCCAGTTTATCCAGTCAGAATATCTGTCCTACCCTATGTATTTAAAACACAGTTCTAATTGCGTTTTAAAGTATACAGCAAATAGAACGGTTGGGTATACTAATTTAAATTTTAAAATAAATCTGTTTTAATTTATGAAACAAACCGCTGTACTGAAGATATAATTATGTCAGTCCTATTACCACATAAAACACCTATATAACATAAAACGCTGCAGAATTGGTTTAATAATACAATGTTTACACTACAGAGTTATAACACGTTTTAATAATTAGCAACAAAAAAAATGTCACCACGATAGCATAAAAACCCGTTTTAACTGGTAGTGCGAACGTTGCATAACAATGTAATTTATCAAATAATTTCATTTTTGACATTAAAAATGTCTTACTCCACTATCTGGGGCTAGGTGTCATTCTAAAATCTAAACTATCTCCCATGTAACGAAACTATGTAAGGTTTGCACGCTTATAACTCCGATATTACTAGATGGATTTTAATCATTCATACATCAACCGATTCAGAAACACCTAACTTAAATATTGGTAATAATTTAATATCTCCCCAATAAAAGTAGACTTTTGGAAATTGGTAAAATTAAAAAGTTCACGAAAAACGGGAAAATTACCATTCGTGAGGCAGATTTCTCAGGCACAGCCGTCAAGAGAGGGCAGCTTAGTTGCTCAATGAAACACGAAAAGTCATAAATAGAAGCAACGCATGTCCGTTTAAATCAGTTGTTGTTCTTATCCCATATGAGCAACATCGTCTCCGGGCGATGCAATAAGCGCTATCGATTTTCGGTAACGTTGGCATTTGCACACACTCGCACCTAAGTGACTAAACCATATACGGTTAGTTTATAAATAGAGGTGACGCGTACCCGTTTGAATCAGTTTTTGTTCTTATGTCGAACGGGTAAGAACATGGCTGCAGCGTCTGGGCACTACAATAAGCGGTAGACGCTATGCATTTTCGGCAGCGGTGGCCGTGTGCGGATTTTTCGGGTACCAGCACGGTGTCACAGAATGGAGGACTGGCAACACGGCGGCGCGATATTTGTCTCGTTTTTTGTCTCCGTTAGTTTATCTGTTTTATCGTGTGTTAAAGCGACCTTCGACGGTGAAGTGGTATTTGATTGTGCGGGAGGAAGACCCTTGCGCATGCGGAAAATGGAGTTCAACTTAAATACTCCCGTTTTGTGCATTAACTCATCATTTTTGGAAAGTGTGTGACGACAATGCAGGATCGACAAAGCAAACTTGTGTGAGGGGCGACTCACAAGAATTTCTGGTTTGTATTCCGGAATCTGGAATTCGAAATACATGCCATACATGCGACTGTGTTGACATCCGATGTCTATCGGCTCTATCAACGGTGATAATTGGCTACATCAAGTACCAGCAAAACGATAAGTACAATTTTTTATACCTATCTTATATTAACATCTATATATCTCATTAACATTTTCAACACCGCATCAGCACGAGTTGTTTCAACAGAGGGATTAACATCGATAGCCCCTCGGCTCAATCGATGAAGGTTTTGGATTGATGTATGTGTCAAGTTGTATTTTGTGTACGTTGCGCATGTGGGTGTGTGTAGCATCAGTGACGATGTGTATCGCGCATCTTGCAGTCATCCAGTCCTTCCGTCGTCGTGTACACACCCAGCCCTTTCGTGTCCCGACTTGTCGATTCTGGGAAGGGTACACACTGCTCAGTCTGGCGGGACGTTCTCTTTCACTTTTCCTTCCGCTAGTTGCTTGGTAGTGTATGCTTCAGCATAGTGTTCTCTGGAATCATTTTCTTGCGACTTTTTGATGATTGTGCCGCTGTAGATGGCTATATTTTTCGGTACTCATTTGTCGGTTGATTTCGTGTGTGAGGTAGTAGATGATAGGTTACATAGCGGTGCTTTTTGGGCTCTTGCTTGGCTGGGGTGACACTTGCTGCTTGATAGGATTTGTATAGAGTACTTGACAATCTCTAACTGTATTAGTGCGTTGAATGGTTGTTTTCCTCCACCTGTCATAGATGGAGGAAAACAAATCGAAAATATCTATTCGGTCGGATTATTTTCATGTTGGAATATAACCAACCGGAATTGTACGTCCCCCGAATAAGTTTTAAGGCAAAGTAGAGCTTTTCAACACCATTATAAATACTTTACGAGAGCTATTTCTAACGTTTAAATTGGCTGACAGTTTTATATATGACAGCTGGAGGAAAACAAACCTCCAATTAGTGTGAAGTGATTTGCATAGAACTCTATTGTTTATACCCTACCATTTCGGTACGGTACCGTGTCTCCTTAGTTAACCGGATCGTCATGTGCAACTCGCCCAGGTTAAAATGCAGCTTCAGTGCACCTTTCAGCTTGTTCACAGTCCTGGCTTAAGGCTTTAACTTCTGCCCTTTCTCCCAGTGATGTAGTAATAATTTCTTGTATAGTTGAGCTGTTAATCGTGGGGTCCTCCTTCAACTCGAGTATATGTATGAAATTGTGTATATGTGTGTATGCATGTATACATGTATTACAATGCGTATATGTATGTAGGTATTTGTATATGTATGTGTGTATGAATGTATGTGTATAATTTTATGTATACATGTGTGTATCTATGTATGTATATATGCACAGAAAAAAATATTTTGTAATTTTGAATTTGTTTTCATGCACATATTTGGAGCATGAATATAAATATAAAATTGCGTTCCACCACAAATACACACAAACTATCGTACTTTCTTCGACAAATTTCATTATAGTTTTACACGTTGATTGAAGATTGCAGTTGCATTAAACTGGATACCAATGCACTTTAATGTATTTTTAATCTAATATTGCTGTAAAATAAATGACATGTAATATTACACGAACGAAAGTGTAAAATCATACGCTTTTTGATGTTCCCATTAATTGTCAATCAAATTTTTAATTCAAGCTTTGTATGTTTACATTCGTATTGATTTACATGTCGTTTAAATTTCATTATTTTGTTATGTGTGTTTGTGTGTATGTGTATATGTGTGTATATGTACATATAAATGTTAAAAAAATGGTTGCATTATACACGGGATTGTTTTGTAGTGCACACATATAATCAATTAATGTGAAAAACTGATACTTCTGGATAGAAGTCAGATCTTCCTCCAATTTCAGCCCCTTGGAGATCTCCAATGGAACAACTTACACAAGTCCAACAGGCAGTGACACCATACTAAGAGAAACGAAAGCGCTGAGGAAAACACGGAGTCTATCGGTTTTTTTATTATGCCGCCTTTTCTTTCTTAAATAAGCAGGAATTCAAGAAATGTGGATGAGAGTCAAAGGAAACGTAAATGGGAGATAGAAATGAAGGTAAAAAATTGCAAAAATGGTAAGTGTTTTAGTACACATTTGTTATGTTATATATACAAATTGAACCAATATACTAAATACGCGTCGATTTCCTGCTCAAATGGAATCGAAAGTCTTACTGTAATGTTACAATCCAATTGATACAAACATTACAGTAAGGCGGGGCTAGTTGATGGAACGATGACCTCGGAACATGTCTGGCACTGTACACGAAATGGGTCATCGGAAAGTCAATTGAGCTAACACCTTCCTAAATCCGTGAACCAAGTTATTTGCGTGAATGTTTAAATACATGCAAACATCTTTTTTCTGTAAATCACTACCAGCTAGTGGGAGATAGGATGGTTAACACACACACACACCAGCACGGTGTCACAGAATGATTTGCAAATTGGGTGGGCGGGGTGGTTTGGATTTAATTCAATACGGTGTGTGCTGCTTAAGAGTGTTGCGTTTGAAAAAAATATATTTATTTTTATGCATGCATATGCGTTGTAACTTGTTAATCCATGTTTACGGCGCTTTGTAGCTGCGTAGGGTAAAGAGCCTATTGGTTTTCATGTTTCATATTTCGGTTATATGTTTTTTATCAGTAAGGCATCTGACAACGTGCTTCTGTAGTTATTGCACTGTTCAGCAGCGTAGTATTTTATATAGGAGAGTACACTCAGGTTTTTTTACGCGCATTTTGAAATTTACGCGGTTTTCATTAACGCGTTTTTTTCAAATTTACGCGGTTTTCATTTACACGGCCTGTATCCCCTGCGTGAAAAATCTGAGTGTAATTGCATCGGAAACAATCACATTCTCAGCAGAACTTTTTGTTTTCTAATTTCAAACACTTTTGTATCGTACTGCACACATCGGAAAATTTTAAAACAGAACTTACCGTCTCAGCAGCAGTTTAAGCGGGTGTTCTTTTTCGATTCAAATTCAAGCCATGTCTTAAGCGTTACTGGACTTAAAATTGTTTTCCCAGTTTATCCAGTCAGAATATCTGTCCTACCCTATGTATTTAAAACACAGTTCTAATTGCGTTTTAAAGTATACAACAAATAGAACGGTTGGATATACTAATTTAAATTTAAAAATAAATCTGTTTTAATTTATGAAACAAACCGCTGTACTGAAGACAATGTTGCAAATATTCTTCGCCGAACTAGTTCATTCGTTCATCATCGATGCGATATTCGTCGTGTCATTCACCCATGCCTCGAATAACGCTGCGCCGTTCGTCACACGAAAGCACAGAATCATCGAAAATGAATAATACAAACAAACAAAAAATCCGAATCTGATGACTGCTGTTCGCTGCTTGTTCGCATCGTTGTTTGTTGAATTTAGCCATTCATGCAATGTTCATCTTCACGCATCGTTCGGATCGGCACACGAATGGCTTAGGTGATAATCGCCACTAGCCATTCTTCGCTAAGGATTCTTCGTTCTTCATTCCTCCTGCATTGCGACCAAGAAAAACAAATTTCTTGTTCATTGATGGAAGGGTCAGAGCTTCATGACTGAAGTGGTGCAAAAATGCTTGCTATGTTCGGAATAGGATGACTTTTGCTATAAACAACAATTAGTATTACATAATGATTATTTGCTGATGTTTTTTTATCAGATTTGAAACGGGAAGCTGCGTAAGCAAAGCAAAGCAAATCAATTACATATGTAAATCTGCGGATGTCTCGCGGGCGAAAACCGAATCAACACAATTATGAATCTACATAGTAGACTATTGGTACTTCAAATAACTTTTTTTCTAATGATGAAATCAACACTGGGTGATAGTTTCCTTGAATCTACGTTTAATGATTTTCTTAGGACCATTTGGCACAAATAGCAACCGTAAGACGAAATACTCTTATATAATATAATTTCTATATCTATAGAAGTATAATCAAGCCACAAGTTTTTGACAAATCGATGCATTCCGATTTCAACCAAACTTAGCAAATATTAAACTTTTTGCCAAAACTGAACTGGTTAGTCTTATACCCTAGTATCAATTGAGGTTTTATCGTACTTTTATAGCCACTCATAACATTTAAATTGCACTTGTAGCGTGCTATAAAACTTCAATTGTTGCTTGTAAACATAAGTTTTTGTACCATGAAAGACTATTCTTTAGCTTAATTTCAGCAAAATTTAGCATGTTTTCAATAAAGTTGTACAACAAAGCATTACAGAAAAAAATGCTGAATATGTATATCTTACTTGACATGACATCAAGAAATAAAATTTGGATATATTCTATTAAGGGGCTACACCACTGTAGAGCACGCCAAATATGTCATGAAAATGGACACAAAATTAATTAAAAAAGCTAAGCAATAAAAAAAAATCCTACGTACGTCGCTGGAGAAATCAATTTTGAATATACTGTGAAAATTTCCAAGCGTTCAAAAAACATTTGTTCGAGTTACATTTGCGGCTTCGAGAAAAACACGGTTAAAGTTTTCAGTACACACGAGATATACATAAGAGGCATTGCGGTAGAATGGAAAATCTCAATATTTATGTATTGTTTGCGTCTTCCATGTTTTGGGACATGATTTTTAACATTCTAAAGCCATTTTTGACTAATAAATTGAAAATCGACTTTTTTTAATTCTACAGTGCTGTGACACTTTAAAACCGTTTTTAGATAAATTTAGTAATTATTATTTAACATAAATGTAATCTCTGGCCATATTAAAAAATATTTTAAAGCGCATGAGATGTTTAAGGACACCAACCACTAAACTATTTTCATTTGAAAGTTATAAGAACTTCGTCATCTTCGAATAAAGTGCCTGAAAGTGAAACCTGTTTTTTCCATAAAGAATATACGACTTTTTAGAAAAAAAATGGCCTGAAAATGCCAAAACAATTTTTTTATATGTTGCAATATTCATTCAAAATCCTATATAAAAAGTGTTCATAATTTTTTCACGGAACAAACTAGAGTCTAGGGAATCAATATGTCAAGACATATCAATCCTCTAGGCCAGATTTTTAAAGGCAAAATTTTTCTTCGAAAACTTCAAAATTTCTTTTGTGGAGAACATGAGAAATGGACGTTAAAAATATCAATATTTTCCAATATCGCTCAAGTGTTCTACAAGTCATGACATACTATGAAGTTGAACGGAAATAAGCTTTGCTTGCCATAATCAGTGCTACTGGAATATTAAACAGAAATATTTTTAATGAAAAAGTGTTCATAACAGTTTCATAAATAAATTCAAAATGTCTAGCGTGAAAATGCGTTCCGCGATATGCTTTTTTTTAAACGACTTATTTTGATCAGAAATGTGTTGATTATCTTGAAGCTTGCGTTACTAAATGTGATCAAGTTGTTTATTTTAAGTGGGCGAAATTTAAATGTAAAATTGATTGGAACTTGGTACCTCTAGCATATTTCGAAAATGTACGAAAATTTAATTGCTCTGACGATAGAGTAGGGGAACATGGGGAGACTTGACTAAGTGTAAGATTCTACATTTGGCTATAACGTATTCTCTTTGGTTTTTAATTTTTTTAAAATATTTTTATGCTTGTTTCGATCCTTTAAGGTAATTATAAATGTTTGAAATGGAAAATACTTTCATCATAGAAAATATTCTGCTCGGGGCCGCCGTACACTAATTACGTAAGGCTTTTTTAGAACTATTCAACCTCGCCCTCCCCCCAGATGAGAGTTCGTATGATTTTGGTGAACTCCCTCTCCCCCTACATAAGATTTCATCTTACTTTGTGTAATTTTAAATCATATTGTTAATTCATTAAATTATTCGATAGCGAACACGATACTTATTGAATTATTAAAAGAGAACTCAGGACAAAATTTAACTACACACCAAAAAATTATAAATTTTATCATTGACGTAATTGCAAACATGACACAATTTAACAAACCGTAATTCACGAAATGACTAAATATTAAACATCACCGTGTTCCATTTAATTTTACATGAAACATATTTTCCATGCGTAATGACATAAAATTACACTTACTGTAAAATTACATGATTTACGAAATTCAATGTCATGTAAAATTAAAATCAAACGTAAAACTAAGTCATTTTTGATGCTCGTATGTGTCAGGATCAGGAGACGTAAATTTATACGATTTTTTCTAAGTGTGTGTGTAATCATCTGTAGAAATTTCATTTGCATCCTAATCTCGCCCAGTAGAAATTTCAGAATAAATTTTAAGAGATATTTAGAAACTCCGATTTGTTCCACATAATTTGCTTCGCTATATTCCACTTCCTTTGAATCTATTTTTTTGTGATGTAGAACTCAAAAGAATTTATAACCTCTTCTGGTGTGAATTTGTTCGGAGTTTCAACTATAACGCTTATCGTACGCATAGTTCCGACATAGCTATCTTCAAATTTTCTTGAAGTAAAATACAGTTCACACTCTGGAACTATACAGCCAACAAGTTCTTTGACAATCACATGACAGAAAATTTTTCATATACCTTGCGGGTTTGAAGCGAAAGTTTGAAAAGAAGGATGTTGGTCTAACAACACGAATGGTCTCAACACTTCTTAACTCGTAAAGCAGATTGTGACTCCAGTTCCCGATCAGAACAATGCACCACCAAGAGTCAAGAAATTTCTGTAACTGCTCCAAAACCATCGACAATTAAGCCGCCCCTTACGTTGGCAACAATAAATTCCATAACTAATTTAACAATCATATTTTGTCGCTGCAAAACACTTCGATTTGAGGTCTGCGTTTCCATGACCATGATGTACAGTATGTGCTCATTTTGTTTGATATATGAAATGTTCATGGCACAAATAAGAAATAGTTTCTTTTCTTATGAGAAGAATATTTTTCTTATCGATTTCATTTTTCATGCATGTTTTATGATATTACTTAAGAAAGGACAAACCTTCCCTCCCCCAGGTGAGAATTGGTAAGATATTTTGAAACACCCACTCCCCCCATATGTCCTTACGTAATTAGTGTATGACCCGTAATTAATAAATTTGCGTTAAATGATGTATTTTTTTTATCAAACTGTGGTACCTACTGTTAATGTTAACCACGTCACAAAAAATCTCACCTTAAGGTTCAAGTTACCTTTTTTGAGCATGTGTTAGTTTTGAACGCTGGGTAGTATGGGTAGGCAAAATTGTGTTCAGCTTTGCCACCGGATTATCCATTTAAACCTTTTCAAAACTCTAAAAGAAGAATATCAGTCGATTTATTAGATCACAACGATTCAAATCATACAAAATAGCTGCTGGAAAAACTATCGGTTTCGCTAAATGGTGCTTTTGAAAAAGTGGCTGTGATTTTTCGTCACACTACCACACCGTGCTGGGGTACGCAACACAACAGCGCAATGAAAAAACCACAGCCACTTTTTCAAAAGCACCGTACAGCTAAGCCGATGGTTTTTCCGGCAGGTATTTTGCATGAATTGAATCGTGATGATCTAATAAATCGACTGATATTCTTCTTTTAGAGTTTTAAAAAGGTTTAAATGGATAATCTGGTGGCAAAGCTGAGCACAATTTTTCTTACGCACACTACCAAGCCTTGAGGTAACTTGAGCCTTAAACATCAATCTAACTTTATAGCACTAGTTAACAAAGTTAGCAGTCATGGTTGAATTCGTGAGATGTGCACATGCAATGTAATCATTATAGCTAATCCCTAGAAGGGAATGCATTAAAAAATCGAAATTCAACAATTTTATATTTTTTGTTGGTATCTAAGGATCTCGACAATATGGAGTAAAATAATTACAGCACGTTTTTTATGCCAAGTCTTTCCCGATGGGGGAACAAGAAGTAATATTTGTATTGTCCATATTACACCCACAACACACTGTTCATTCTACAGCTAATTTATTTTTAAACAACCGTGCTGATTAAGCGAATTCGTCGTGATACTAGCAAAACATGCGCAATAGGTAAAATTATTGTGATATAACACCATGAGCAGATTAAAATCAAAACTTCATCCAAAAGAATTTTGTTTTGCTTATGCCGAGTTTTATCACCAAACATGGGTTCAATCTCCTTTGAATACTTGACACACAAGGCTTCTATTAAGATTGTACTATATTTAACAAATATTGCCTTGATTCGGCTGTTAATTTAACCCATAGTTTTGTACTGAAGAACCAGTAGCGCATTGGCTTGTTCCGAAAAGTACAACGCATCAGAATAAAAATATATTTCTTCGCGAGCCATCATTCTGCGAAGATAAAATTGAAGTCATCTTCGCCAATAGTTGTAAGCGATCATCGCTATGGTGAGGAATGGTTTGCTGATTCGTTTATTCGTCATTCGCTTCATAGCTTCCTCGTGCAGTTCATTCGGTCGTTCGATGAGTAGCAAGGCAAGAACGTATGGATAAGGCATTCGGGTAAACACGGATTGCCAGTCGGATTCATTCGTGGATGAATATCAACAGCAAGTTGAATATAACAGCGAAGAACGATGTTGGACGAATGCAGGTGATTCATATTCACCGTGCTTCGTCGCGATGAAGATTCTGAAGCAACATTGACCTGCTTACTGCAAACCAAAGGAAGGATGTCAGAGTGAAAGCGGAGCGGATCGGCGCCGACTGCCTGCTATTACTCTGACAGGCTCCATTTGATATGCTACGAGCAGGTTTCTCGCATCTCGCATCATACTGTCAGTACAAGCGCCTGCTCAGCTTCTCGCGGCCACTCTGTAAGCACCCTAAGACGTTAGTACCTGTCATCGCAGAAATGGTTGCATCCTGAAGCCAAATGAAAACAGTGTAAAGAGGCGCCATGTTCCTCTTGCATACATCTCAATAATTTGAATTAACTTTTCGACCTTTAAGTGCAATATTATGTACCATGTTGCACACAAACCATATGAGGGCATGTAAGCAAGTTTTATCCCGTACGAAAAACAGGTATAATCGAGTTTTAAATGTGATCTTTTTGATATTCTTTAACGTCCTATCTATAAGGTGTTGCACGCTCATTTGAAAATGCCATGTCAAAGAGTTATATTGCATTATAGCAGAAGTCGAATAATTTCGAAACAACCCGTCAATGTTGCTTTAGAATCTTCTTCGCAACGAAGCACGGTGAATATGAATCAGCTGCATTCGTCCCATATCGTTCTTCGCTCTTATATTCAAGTTGCTGTTGATATTCACCCACGAATGAAGCCGACGGCCAATCCGTGTTCATCCGAATGCTTTATCCATACGTTCTTACCTTGCTACTCATCGAGCGACCGAATGAACTGCACGAGGAAGCTATGAAGTGAATGACGAATAAACGAATCAGCAAACCATTCCTCACCATAGCGATGATCGTTTACAACTGTTGGCGAAGATGACTACAATTTCATCTTCGCAGAATGATGACTGGCGAAGAAATATATTTGTATTCTGATGCGTTGTACTGTTCGGAACAAGCCAATGCGCATGAGGTATGAGACAAATAAAATGAGGATGAAGTTTTGATTTTAATCTGCGCATGGTGATATACCATAGTCATTTAATCTATTGCTGATGTTTTGCTAGTATCACGACGAAATCGTTCAATCAGCAGGACTGTTTAAAAATAACATATCTTAAGCAGTAAAATGAACAGTTTTTGGTGGGTGAAATATGGATAACGCAAATATTATTTTTTGCTCCCCCATGCGGGAGACTTGACGAAGAGTGTTGTTAAAAATAAAAATCATGCAAATAAAGGCATAAGAAAAAAGGAACTGTAATTATTTTTTTTTTCAATATTGTCGAGATCCTTAGATACCAATAAAAATATAAAAAGGTTGCATTTCATGAAGTTAGATTTTTTTAAATGCATTTCCTTTTAGGGATTAACTATACAGCATACATTGCATGCGCACACGTCTTAAATTCAGCCATAAGACTAACTGCTAACTTTGTTAACTAGTACTATAAAGATAGATTGATGTTTAGGGTGAGTTTTTTTGTGACGTGGTTTTCATTAACAGCAGGTACAAAAATTTTGTATCTTTCTTCAGCCTATTACACAGTGGTCGGAAACGCCAAAAACGTAAACTTAATTCACTAGAGGCCAAACCATCGAATATATCACAGGGTGTCTTTGGAGGAATTGTTCGTATGAATATTCCCACAATCTGATAACAATTGAAATTAGGCATGGCTTACTTCGAACTAAAACAATTAACTTTTTATATTGATGAGGTATAAAGTTGGTGTCTTCGACAAATTTGGAAATGCTCGTAGTGAAGAATTTTGTTGAAGAACTTGAGCTTGTAGGACTAAAGGTTATCGATTTATAAGGCGTTTTCTATGGCAAGTTGTAATTGAATATCTAGTTTTTTTTTAATATAACTTTTTTAATTGTAATTTTTCGTGCAAACAATGTTCGAGACAAATGTGTAGGTATCAAAACTACATAATATTGTCAAAAACTGTATGTAAAAATACTCATTCGTTTCAAAGTTATTGAAGATTTTGACATTTATTTACACCAACTTCAACTACGTATAAAAAAGAAAGATGCAAACCAAAATGCACGAACAGGCACTTTTTTCACTGTCTAAAGTATGCACAATAAAGGTAAGAAGGTTTGGTGCGTGGCACTCTACAACCCTATGAATAAAGTAAGCTTACTTTATCTTTCATGATTTCAATTTTTATTAGATTGTGGGGAATATTCATGCGAACAATTCCTCCAAAGACACCCTGTGATATATTCGAAGGTTTGGCATCTAATGAATTAAGTTCACATTTTTGGCGTTTCCGTGTATTGCCACTTGGTTAAGTCTTCCCATAAAATCTTGGCCATGTCTCCCCAACGTTTCTTCATTGAATGCAAATTTTAGTAGTAACTATTCCAATATTCCGATTTATGTAAAATCATTTCACTACTTCATAAGTAATAACATGATATGAGTTCCATAAAAAATAATTTACTCGAATAAATACACAAAGTTTGATTTAAAAAATACATCATTGAACGCAAATTAATTGATTACAGAATATTTTCTATGATGAAAGGATTTTCCATTTCAAACTTTAAAAAAAACCTTGAGGAATCGAAACAAGTATAAAAAGATTTTTTTAAATTTAAGTGCCAAATAGAATACGTTACAGCCAATTGTAGAATCTTACGCCAAGTCTCCCTATGTTCCCCTACTCTATTGTCGGCGCAAATAAATTTACGTACATTTTCGAAATATATTAGAAGTACCAAGTTCCAATCAATCGTAAATCTAAGATTCACCCACATAAAATAAATAACTTGATCAAACTGATTTGAAAAGAAATCCGAATATAATCTGTATTCAACCTATAGTCATTTGATTTCTTACATTTTGGTTAGTATAATATTATAAAACATACTGTTACCGAGAAATAAAATCTATAATCTGCGTCCAACATAATTTGGCACCATTTTTTTACGACATATTTTGAACACTATTTATTTAATACTTCAGTGGTAAAAAATAACAAACGAACTTTTTCAAATATATAAAACTCACAATCCAATTATTGAAAATCAATTGAAATGTACTACCCGCGCAAACGAAAAGCCCATAATACCCCCATGCTCATGGGGTTTGTCATGGGTGTTTGAAATGGGTTCAACCCATGAAAACACCATCACCATGCTCCGGTAGATCCCATATAAAACACCATATGTTGGTGTATTTATGGGTTATTGAGGCCATTTTATGGTGTTTTGGTGGTTGTGAATTTTGGCATGGACCATGTTTAAGGTCTTTTCAAGGGGCTATGTGGTGTTTGAACCCATGAGTATTTGCTCGGGTATCAAATCCAATTTAAACATGCATCATTTCTCCCGATTCGTCATGGCAATCGTGGAATTATGAATCGTTTTCTATGACATTTTCTCAACTGTGATTTTTGATTAAGTTGGAGAACTTAAAGATTAACTAATAATACTGAGACCAAACCAAACGAATTTGGAGGAATGAGCAGTAAGGGAGACAAATGTATGAAAAGCGTCCAAAATAAGGAGGGGTCCAAATTACGTAGATTATCTTATCATTCCTTCTTCAACATCGTATTTCTATCTCTTGATTTTTGTGCAAATTTGCAATTTTTCTGCAGTCCGTTTTATAAGACTCCTTCTCAAAATGTATTCCACATAACTTTTTTTTCGCGTACGTCCATTGTTCATCCAACTGGGAATATTTTCTACCAAATTAACAACTAATATTTTCAGTTAGCAGAATTTTGTGACTTTTTGAAAGTAAAGCTTTCGAAGTTAGTGTAGGGTATTGCGGTGTTTTGTGTTTCTCAAAGACAGTGACAATTGTTAAAGTTAGTCCAGATGCCAAATTTTGCAAAGGTTGGACAATTTTTAATCCCCGCCAACTTCAATTGAAATTTTTGACCTTGGCATTATGAAAAAATATTAGAAAAAATACTATTATTAGCCTTTAGAAAATTACAGCTCATATATTTTTAAGGGAGCAATCTTAGTATTATAATAAGAATACTTCCATTTCTTGAAAAAAAAAACGAAGTTAGGGTTTTGGGGTATTTTGTTCCAAAAATTACCTTTGTAATAACATTTCTGCTGTCTGCTGTAAATCATACATCTTTTGCAGTTTTTCAAATCTTCAACAACTCTATACCGGTTGAGCTGGGATTCCTAATGAGATGTTATGTGTAGAACGATTTTTTCATCAAATATGGCGCCGTTCTTATTGATAAAATCCAACATATTTTATGTCACTGTACTGGGATAATATATAGAAGTACTGGTGTTTTCCTTTAATTTTTTGGTGAATTTCCTTTAAGAATTAAAGGTGATTTTTACTACGAAAATGCGAAAAACGTTCGTTTCATTTTCATGTGTCAAATTCATTGGAAATATGAAAATCGAAAGAAAAAAGATGGGTGGGTAATGTCTGCGACATAACCGGAGAGATGTAGAATACATAAGGAACACGTTCTTCAAATATGTTGATATTCATTGGAATTTTCGGACAAAAGGTGATTTGGGCGAGGAATATTTCAAATTATTCTTTACAAAAATGATGGTGGTCCTGACAAGGACCGTTTTTGTTGGCGTTGTTGGCCTTGGTGGGGAGATGCGCTGGCTTCGATTTTCGTTGGATGCTTCTGACTTCTTACTATTTCCGGGTTTAGCTGTTGTCCAGGAGGTGATTCTGACATGATTGGTGTAGGTGTAGGTCGTCAACCGGTTATAATTTTTCAAGCGTTGTTTACATTTGAAATTAAACCACTGGATCAATTAAAAAAAGTATTGGTCTGTGATATGAAAAGTACGAAATATATCTTCGGGTTTCTGCATTGACGTTTTTGACAAATACAAGATCAATGCATGTGCCTGCAAGTGTAGTTGCTTGTGATGGATCAGAGATCAAACGAAGCTTGAAACATTCATTCATAAAATAAACAAATTTCAAATTCTCTTGTTTTGAAACATCTATGTTGAAGTCGCCTGAAACGACCATTGGAACATTCTGATTTCTAGACTAAATATTCTACATTAAAAGATGGGTGGGTAATGTCTGCGACATAACTGGAGTGTCGTAACTACACTTGTGACGTTAATCCAAATCTAATGATATGCAACGAAATTACGTTTGCATGTGAAATTTTCAAATGATTCGTTATAATTATGGTTAAAAATTCTAATTGGGAATTCTTTTCCATCACCAACTATTTTTCTTTTTTTCGAATCTACAGCATTCTTTGAAAATATTGTTGAAATGTTATTGATGAAAAACTGAAAATGCGTTTGGCAACACTGCTCACTAAATGGATGGTGGGAAGACGCACATTCGTTTTGATTATGCTAGTATTAGTAGCAGGAAAGAATGAAAAGGAACATAGCCCGAAAACGAGCAAGCGAGAGAGCGATAGTAATTCGTATTCGCTCTACTAAACTAAAAAAAGATGGGTGGGTAATGTCTGTGACATAACCGGAGCATCGTGACTTCACTTCGAGACGTTAATTTAAATCTAATGATTTATGCAGTTAATCAAAGGAGGCTGCCAAAAAGTTCGAATAAAAGCACGCGACTAGTGTACTTTGCACGTTCTATATTTTATCAACACTAGAGAGAATCGAAAAAATAATTCAAAGTGTAATAGCAACATGCAATTGTGGCAACACTGGCCATGGGATGGTGGGGAACACGCACATTCGTTTAATTTATGATGTATTAGCAGCAGAAAGGAATGGAAAAGCAGTGCGCGAAAACGAGCGAGGATAATTTAAATTCTCTTTCTATCCACATATCGTATTTCTAACCTACTTGCTGAAAATTGTTAAACACCTCAAATGGATATTTCAGTTTAACTCTTATTAGAACACAATTAATTGGTCCTGAAAAGAACCGTTTATTGTTTTATTGCGGGAGCATAATTCAGACGCACTCCCCGCGACACGGTGAGCCAGTTTAATATATTTGGCCTGAAAGTTATGCGTTTGGTGCAGTATTTTGCATTCTCGAACAAACCAGGCGCACTATTTTGCATTCTCGAACCAGTAGGCATCGTTGGCTTCTCGGGGCATCATTACGACTGAGGTTTGTAAGCGTAGCTCGACTTTGCAGTCCTGTACAATCTCACGAACCAGACGCTGGAACGATAGCCTACAGATTAGTTGCCCTTTAGTTGGGGCGAAATTCTTGCAGGGCGACAGTTCCGATGAGTCACCAGTAGCTGGGGCACTGTTTCCGTCCATCGCCATTGCCAACTGCTTTCCTTCGGTGGACTGGCTGCTTGCTAGTGCTTGAACGAATACGAATGATGAGAAAAACCGACTGACCAATATTCATATATAAACACACGAGAAAGCACTACTATCGCTCTCTCGCTCGTTTTCGTTCCATTCCTGCGCCTTTCCTTTCCGTTCGGCTACCAATACTTGCATAACCAAAACGAATATTCTGTCTTTCCATCGCCTTCAATGTAGTGGCCAGTGCTAGCAAACTTGCATGTTCAGTTTTTCAATAACAACATTCAAACAATATTTTCAAAGAATGTTACAGATTTGAAAAGAAGGAAGGAAAATATTTTCACAAATTTAAATTCTTTTGTGTTATTTGTTAGCGCTGATAAAGGCTATTTAGTTTGCTACTAGCAAGGAGCTGCACAAACAAATCGATTTATGCAGTTAATCAACGGAGGCTGCCAAAAAGTTCGAATAAAAGCATGCGACTAGTGTACTTTGCACGTTCTATATTTTATCAATACTAGAGAGGATCGATAAAATAATTCAAAGTGTAATAGCAACATGCAATTGTGGCAACACTGGCCATGAGATGGTGGGGGAACATGCACATTCGTTTAAGTTATGATGGTATTAACAGCAGAAAGGAATGGAAAAGCAGTGCACGAAAACGAGCGAGAGAGGATAATTTAAATTCTCTTTCTTTCGTTCCACACATCGTATTTCTTATATAGACGCTGGAACGATAGCCTACAGATTAGTTGCCCTTTAGTTGGGGCGAAATTCTTGCAGGGCGACAGTTCCGATGAGTCACCAGTAGCTGGGGCACTTTTTCGGACCGTCGTCATTGCCAACTGCTTTACTTCGGTGGACTGGCTGCTTGCTAGTACTTGAACGAATACGAATGAGAAAAACCGACCGACAGATATTTATATAATCGCGCTAATATGCACTACTATCGCTTTCTCGCTCGTTCTCGTGCCGTGCGTGAGCCTTTCCTTTCCGTCCGGCTTCTAATGGCCTAACCAAAGGAGTATGCCGTCTTTCCCCCACTAACTGCTCTCGTCAAGCAACCAAATACGAATAATCATAAAACAAACATGTAGTGGACCTATATATAAACTTTTCATTATTTTATTGTTCGGTTGGTCCACCATTTTGACGGCTCTGTGCGGGATGGGCTGAAAATTTTCACTTTTCCGAGTCGTTTTCGAAAGATTTTTCAAAACACAATTTTTTGTTATTAGTGCATGTTATACATACTTAAAATTTTAATACAGCATAGAGGAACATATTTTCAACAAATTGGCCTAAAAATCAAATCATTCTGTTAAGTATGATAAAAGTTATTAACGTTCAAAATCTGACGCGGTGCCGCAGCCGATATTTTGAAACGGGACCCCTATATTGAAAGCTTAAATGTATTCTACATTAAAAATATACAACTTCATTATTCCATTTTTTCAATTACCTGAAGGATAAGTAAATTAAAAGTCTTTCCTATTAACTGCAGCGGCAGAACGTTTTTGTATGTATAATGATGAAATACAGCTACATTTCACAGGACTTCAGTGCTATGCTAATATTTAGAGGAATGAAAATGTTTTACCTTGTTTCGAAAGTATTTGTCTAAAAATGTACAGCATTTTATTAATAAAACTTGCAAAGTTGAATTTTTTCATAAATGTTACATTCTGAGGAGTCCATCAAAGTTAATTTTCGTGTAAATAAGAATAAGATTTTATTATATATGGTTATACAAAATAAACGAATAATTTTTCAACACAATTTTTAAAAAATACATGCATTTTACCGCATTACCGCGCGGTGCGGTGCAGTAAATGCAGTGCGGTTGCGGTAAGCGGAGCGGTTTTATTATTTTTTTTTGCGGTTGCGGTGCGGACTATCCATTTACCGCCCACATTCGCACCGCAACGGGTTACTAATTTAATCTGACGATGATTCGGCAAAGCTTGGTTTAAATCAGAATGCATTGAATTGACAAAAACTTGTAAATGAGCTCGATTACACTTCTATGGACACAGAAATTATTTTTGATTACCTCGCCCATTATGATTCATTGAAGTTCCAATAGTCTAGTGGATTCATAATAGGAAACATGGTGTTGATTAATTTTCACCCGCGAGACATCCGCAAATTTACAAAAATAATTGATTTGTTTTGCTTTGCTTACGAAGCTTCCCGCTTCGACTCTGATCATTAACCAAAAAACATCAACAAGCAATCATTATGTACTACTAATGCTTCTTTATAACAAAAGTCATCCAATTTCGAACATATCAAGCAAGCATTTCTGTACAATTTCGGTCAAGAAACTGACCCTTCCAGCAATGAACAAGGAATTTGTTTTTCTATGACGCAATGCAGGAGGAATGAAGAACGAAGAATCCTAAGCGAAGAATGGCTAGTGGCGATTATCATCTAGGCCATTCGTGTGCCGATCGGCATGATGCGTGAAGATGAACATCGCATGAATGGTTAAATTCAACAAACAACGATGCGAACAAGCAGCGAACAGCAGACATCAGATTCGATTTTTTTGTTTCTTTGTGTTGTTCATTTTCGGTGATTCAGTGCCTTCGTGCGGCGAACGGGGTAGCGTTATTCGAAGCATGGGTGAATAACACGACGAATATCGCATTGAGGATGAACGAATGAACTAGTTTGGTGAAGAACATTTGCAACATTGCAACCCGTAGAACGAAATTTTATAATTGGATACAGATCTGCATTAAATAACAATTGTTTTCGTTTGTTAGTTTACTTATGGCTATCAAAATGAGTGAAGCTGATTAATTTACCCACAATTTTTTAGTTAGTTTAACAAGAGGAAAGAAAAGAATATATAACCACAATTTGTACCCTTTTCTAGTTATATCTTCTCTCAAAGAACACAATAAGCAAATGGAAGTTTTCTTATATTTTTACTGCTTTCGAAAGAATCCAAACTAAGATTAAATAAAAGATTGTAATAAAGCCAGGCCATACAACCTAAGTAACACTATGACGGCGAACAATCTGCTACAAATATTCTCATTTTGATCGTTATTTAAATGATATAGAATCTTGAGTTGTGAAAGTTGAGACTGGACAGATGACTTGGCAAAATGACGCAAAAAGTTGAATACGGAAAAATCGCCTAAATCGTGTTGGAACTTAAGAGGGGTTGTGTAAGCCATTATCGACAAAAGGAAGATTCACTGTCTGCATCCAGTGTCAGGTACAATTTGTATAGTTATAATTGTCAATTCATTATCAGACAGATCGCAGACTATAGGAAGTAATTAACTGTAATTTATTATTTTGTAACCGGGATTTGACGCTTTCACAATTTTTGTATGACATCAGCAAAATTTCGTTGAACTGAACGTTTTGGCAAGCCAAAATGTTGAAAGCCCAGCAATTTGGATTTAACCCGTTTGTCCGATTTACTTCGCTGAAAATCAGCTTTTGAAATTGTCAAATTCTCAGTTCAATTACTGAACTTTTGGTATTTCAAGCTTGATTAGATAATCGTGCTGATAATTTGAATTAGCAAAGTAGGTCTGTCAAATTTTATATGCATGGTTAGTGGGTAGGATGGTATAATAAGCCCCACTAGGCTAAAATGTCAGATTTCTATTCCAAAGACCACACAATTATTTGAAGCAAATAAATAATTGTATTTGGCATTTTTCATGTGTTGCAGAACAGCAACTGATACAAACATTTCAAAAGATGTAAACTTCCACCTTTTTTTGCTAGAAGCATTTGATTTAATTTGAAACAGTCAGATTTGGCTCTACTGTCTGACTAATAAGTGTAATGTTAGAGAAGATCTCTCGGTCCTTGGAATGGCTTGCGCCTAACAATGCAACTCTGTAACATTCTCGATGGTATGCACCATTATTAGCAAAATAACGTTTAGCCAATTATGGACCTTAAATAATAAATTGTTTAAGCGGTTACACCGCTGCAGAATTTTAAGCCAATCGATTTTCTATTTATTAGTCTAAAATGTGGTTTAGGTAGTTAAAAATGATATCCCAAAACATGGAAGACGAAAGCAATTCATAAATATACAATTTTTCAATTTTGCCGCAACGCCTCTTATGTATATCCCATGTGTACTGAAAACCGCGTTTGTCTCGAAACCACTTTTTTGAGCTGAACGGAAATGTAACTCGAACGAATGATTTTTAATCGCTTTGAAATTTCCACAGTATATTCAAAATTGATTCCTCCAGCGACATACGCAGACTTTAATTTTTTTGATTGCTTACCTTTTAATTAATTAACGATTTTGTGTAGATTTTTATGACCTTTTCGACGTTTTTTCACTCAAAAGTGCGCCATTTCGCGTAAAATCAAAATATCGAAAAAATCCTACGTACGTCGCTATTGACATAAGGAATCAGAAAAACTTTAGTTTTTGGCGCTAGGCCAAAAATCACTGGAGATAGATTTCCGGCCGTGGACCCCTTCCAAAAAAGCGCATGAGGTGAAAATGCTGCACAGCCGCCATCTTGTGAAGAAATATCTCGAAGAAATTATTTTGTTTGATTCAATACATACAAAATAATACTGGTAACACTGTTGTGAATCAGTTTGTTTATTTTCGTTCTCGTATTTTGGATCGTTTTTGTGTATATTCAGTGATTTTTCAATTAGAATAGAGTTTGTGCCCTCGCCTAAGCTGCAGTTATTGATCAATTGACTGATAATTTGTGATTCTTGGTCGTGCGGTGACAATTGACAAACATTTTGTTCTCCCAAAGTGTCGTCGGTAGTGATAGAATCCTTGTGGTGAAACCGTGGATGCATATCGGGAAAGCTTAATCGCGAAGTAGCTACTGTTGCCTACCTGTAGGTGATTCGCAATGGATTCGATCTGCCTGCAGTGCTCCGAGCCGGTAACCACTTTGAATCACCTGAAATGCCAAGGATTCTGCGACAGAATCATGCATCTATCGTGTTCAACGCTCACTCGTCCAAAATTGGACATGATTAACGACTCAGCGAATATATTCTGGCATTGCGACAGCTATGTGGATTTGATGAAATCCTCCGCAGTGAATGCAGCTTTTACAGCATTGAGCGAAGCGTTCCGTTTGCTGACCGACGCGCATAAAACAGCGCTTGAAGCATTAAAGGCTGAAATGGAGAAAACCAAAAAATCAGTGGAATCCGCAACGACATTGCCTGCAACTCCTATATCATGGCCCGTCCCAAAAAGATCTGGAGCCAAACGTGCTCGCGAGACGGAGGATAATAAATTTCTTTCTAAATACGATGTCTCCAGCCTAACGTGTGGCAAGAAAAAGGGTGATGCAGCAAAGGTACCCACAATCACTGTTCAACCCGTTACTAGTAAATGCTGGATTTATTTGTCGCGAATTGCCACCACCGTTTCCGAAGATGAGGTTGATGCTATGGTTAAGGAGTGCCTTTCAACGGACGATCCGGTCGAAGTGAAGAAGTTAGTGAAAAAAGACGCAAATTTGAGCGGGTTTAATTTCATTTCTTTCAAAATTGGTGTTGACCCTCAACTTCGTGAAATGGCTCTCAATGCCGAAACCTGGCCGTATGGGATGTATTTCCGCGAGTTCATCCACTTTCGGCAAGAACGTACTAATGACGGGAAGCATGGGTTTCGGAAAACACCTCGACTGGGATAAATCCATCGCAAATAGCAGTTATTTTAGACCACGCACCGACAATTCACCTGTTGATCAACGGCAACCGGGACGCACTGTAGAAAGAAATATGGAATCCCCCAATCCTCCCAGCACAATCGTGCCCCTTGCAGCCAGTAGTATCTTCGGTCGTCCCGGCCCTGTGTCTGGGAATGGAGAGGGAGACTTCCAAATTGCCCTCTTTGGCAAGTATTTTAAAAATTATGTTGATGAATCAACCGTTTTTCCTGATGGAACTGTTTGTTCTAGCTCGAATGCTTCCGACTGTCTATTATTAAGTCATCGCTGTCAGCCGTCAGCTGGAAACCTCCTGAGGAGCACCCCAACTTCCATCACGGGTGCTACCAATTCATGCAGTTCACCCGCACCTTCTGCTGTTAGCAGTCACTCCAGTCGCCCCGGTGTACATTCCAGACGAATGAATCGAGGAGTGCCGGTCAGCCTTCCCTGCCTAAAATCGTCGCCCATCCACTTATACTATCAAAATGTGGAAGGCATGAATTCCTGTGCAAATACCTATCGCCTAGCTACCTCGGACTGCTGTTACGACATCATCGCATTGACAGACACATGGCTAAATGAGCAGACTCTTTCCAGCCAGGTGATTTGCTCTGACTACGAGGTTCTCAGATGTGATCGTAGCCCTCTCAACAGCAACAAATCCTCCGGTGGCGGTGTTTTGCTCGCTGTGCGTCGTGGATTAAAAGTTCAACATATAACAAATGACGCTTGGAGCAGCATCGAACAAGTATGGGCAGCGATAAAATTGGGAAATCGAACATTATATATATATATATATATATATATATATATATATATATATATATATATATATATATATATATATATATATATATATATATATATATATATATATATATATATATATATATATATATATATATATATATATATATATATATATATATATATATATATATATATATATATATATATATATATATATATATATATATATATATATATATATATATATATATATATATATATATATATGTACATATATACTGACCAGCAACGCAGACGCCTAGGTCAGCACATGAAGCCACTCACCGCCTCGTGTGGGAACATTAGTCTTGTCAGCATAATGTTCCCTTAAATACCACCTGCTAGACCAGCGTGGTTGTTCAGTATAAATGTATCTACGGTCAGGGCCGCTAAGTTTTAAGTCAATCAAGTGAAATAAAGTGCATAAAGTGAAAACAAACTTTTTTAAAACTTCGAACAGGTGGCCCAGATCAAGATTGGCGCAGCCTGCGGTTCTAGTGAAACAGTAAAAACTAAGTACGATAAACAGTGCAAAGGTTAGGATTGATAAATCCAACCAGAGTGAGCCCGCGAAGCATTTCAACAAAGTGTGAAAAGTGCTAGCATCTGCCGTCCCTCTAAAAGAGACACAGAGTTGAGACTCCGCCGCGTGCTTCAGACGTCCACTAGGAGAATCAAGCACCCAAGTGAACCCCGCAGAACACGATTGCAAAAAGGTGAGTTTGTTACTTTCTTAATAGTTATAACTAAGATTGAAATTGGACTCTCCTTGGGTAGTGTAAAATTTTTCTGTGCACCGAAGTCCGCTCTAAGAGAAAGGCTCGGGCAGCACATTTTCAATTTAACACTAACCATTTGGGGCAAGAAGCATTCCAAGAGAACTTCTACCCCACACGAAATTGTGAAGTTCTAAGCGAAGCACATTTTCGTAGGCCACACGAGTTCTAAGAGAACGTGTGCGCTGACAAAAAATTAAATTAAATACACCCAAGCAAAGGCTACATTAATGCCAAAAGCACCTAACGCCTTGAAGAAAACTCGCGCATTGTTGAGAAGTATCAAACGCAGCAATTGCGATTCTTCAGACTCTGACGAAAGTATTTCCTCAGCCGAATCAGGGGACCTAGCTCATATCCCCATCGAAAACACACCCGAAATAGAAACCATGTCTTTAACCAAAGACGATAACATGGAGCAAATTAATGCCCAGTTACAAAACATGATGCAGATGATGAATGAATTTGCAAACAAGCAAAACGATCACGATACCATGTTTTCTCAAATTGAAACACATTTTAACAATATGGCAGCACCCAGACCGGAGCCTATTTTACAACCCACAACAAACATCGAACAATTGTTTAAAATACCTGATCCAATAAAAATGCTACCCGCATTCGACCGTAATTCTAAACAGTTAAATGCCTGGCTGACAACAGCGGAAGAAACTCTAAACGCATTTAAAGAACACGTGACACCATTGCAATTCAAAATGTATGTCACTGCAGTCATCAACAAAATTCAAGGCAAAGCCAAAGACATAATTTGCCTTGCCGGTAACCCCGACAGTTTTGAAAGCATAAAAGAAATTTTAATAAATTCTCTTGGCGATCGTCAAGAACTTTCAACTTATAAATGCCAATTATGGCAATTTAGAATGACTGATGGCATGAGTATCGCAAGATACTACCACAAGTCTAAAGAAATAATTCAGAACATCAAAACCCTAGCTAAACAAAAGGAGAAATATAAAAACAATTGGGAGCCGATAAACGATTTCATTGATGAAGATACATTGGCAGCCTTCATCTCCGGACTAACTGAACCATACTTCGGCTACGCTCAAGCAGCCAGACCTAAGGATGTAGAAGACGCCTACGCGTTTCTCTGTAAATTCAGATCTAAGGAAATAGCAGCACACAACATGGCTGCTGATAGTTCTAACAAGAAAAATCAAAAATTTAAAGGGTTCGATATTCAGTCTACCGGTAAATCCAACCAAAACCATCCCAAACAATTCAAATCAACACCCCGCAAACCAGAACAAGACGAAATAGAACCAATGGACGCAATGACTACACGAAGTAAGCTAACACTAAACAAAAAAGTAATAAATAATCATGAAATCACGAAAAACGAACACGAAGACGAGATCTTAGGAGATGCTAAGTCGGACACTGAATCCGAGGACGACCTAGATATAAATTTTCATGTGGTCAACACAAATCGAAAAATAACTTAAATTATCTTCCCTATCTAAAGACGATTCACCCAATATCAAAGAAACAACTCAAAATTCTAATAGACACGGGAGCGAATAAAAATCTAATTTCGCCTGACATCCTGGAATCCACTAAATTAGTACAGGATACACAAATAAAAAATGTATACGGAACAAATAACGCCACAAAAATAGGAAAACTAGACCTTTTTAATAACGCTTTTAAACCATTTTCATTCTACGTATTGAAGTTTCATCAGTTTTTCGACGGACTAATAGGATCAGAGACACTTGCTAAATTACAATCGAAAATAAACTACGAGAACGAAACCATTACAATAGCAGATAAACAATTTTCTTATTCAAAATTCTACCCCACTAAACAACTTTATAACCATTTCGTAACCATTCAAACCACAAACAACGGCGACTGGTTCGTCCCATCATACCAAAAGCTTTGTAAAAATACATTCATACGACCTGGACTCTACAGGGCCGAGAATAATAAAACTACGATAAACATAATCTCCTCATCTAGGAACCAAACAAAAACACCCAAATTGAAATTAGCAGTTAACAATTTTGAAACCTTTTCCCCCTTTCCTATAAAACATGCGAAAACAATATCTGAAAGTGATATCAGTAACATCATCAGAACAAACCACCTTTCAAAATTAGAACTAACCGAGCTAATTCGGGTTCTGAAAAAAACACCAATCTGTAATCCAGAAAAAAGGGGAAAAACTCACATGTACATCGGCAACCAAACACAAAATTCTAACCACCAACGATTCTCCTATCTTTACAAAAAACTACCGTTACCCACACCACTTCAAGGGTGACATTCAAGAACAAATACAAGAAATGCTAGACAACGGTATTATTAGACCTTCCAAAAGTCCCTACTCTTCACCAATATGGGTCGTACCAAAAAAAATGGACGCCTCAGGCAAGAGAAAGGTGAGAGTCGTAATAGACTATAAGTCAACGACGTAACTATCGACGACAGGTATCCCATGCCTCAAATCGAAGAAATCTTGGACTCCTTAGGGAAGTCCGAATACTTTACTACTATAGATTTAAAATCCGGATTCCATCAGATCGCAATGGATCCGAAACATGTAGAAAAAACAGCTTTTTCGACGGACAAAGGGCATTTTGAATTTACTAGAATGCCTTTCGGTCTCAAAAACGCTCCTGCTACCTTTCAGAGAGCAATGAATGATATTTTGGGAGACTACGTAGGGACAAAATGCTACGTATATCTAGACGACATAATCATTGTCGGATATAACTTGAATAATCACTTAGAAAATTTAGAATTAATTCTAAAACGTTTATCTGACTACAACTAAAAAATGCAGTTAGATAAATGTGAATTTTTGAGAAAGCAAACAGAGTTTCTGGGACACATTATAAGTAAAACCAAACCCAGGAAAAATTGAAAAAATCATTCAGTGGCCAATACCAAAAAATCAAAAGGAAATAAAACAGTCCCTTGGATTAGTCGGGTACTACAGGAGATTTATTAAAGATTTTTCAAAGATCACTCGACCAATGTCAAAATATCTAAAGAAAGAGTCAACAGTAGATGTGCAGGACTCTTCATACGTAAATGCATTCAATGCACTCAAACAAATTCTATCCACAGACCAAATACTGGCATACCCACAATTTGATCTACCTTTTATTCTTACAACAGACGCATCTGGTTACGCACTAGGTGCTGTATTGTCACAAATACAGGATAATATCGAAAGACCAATTGCATTCGCTTCCCGAACACTGTCAGATACAGAATCGCGATATGCTACCAACGAAAAAGAGGCTCTAGCCATACTATGGGCAGTAAACAAGTTTAAACCATATTTATATGGCCAAAAGTTCATACTAGTGTCCGATCACAAACCTCTTACTTTCATTAAAACTTCCGATAAGAATCAAAAAATTTTACGTTGGCGCTTAGATCTAGAAAATTACGACTATGAAGTAAAATACAGGGAAGGAAAATCAAATGTAGTGGCCGACGCGTTAAGCAGAATGCCGATCGAAGCAAATGTAAATGAAATAAATAATGATATAATTCCCTATCTTTCAGGTCAAGAAGATCACATAGATGACGCAGAATCCACTGCCAACAACTCACCCGAATCCTTTGACTCCCAAACCATTCACTCCGCTGACGAATCAGCTGACTATTTCATTCATTTTTCTGAACGCCCCATAAATTACTACCGAAATCAGCTCATCTTCAAAATCTCACGTCTAGATACTACAATCCGAGAAACCTTTTTTCAAAATTATCAGACGTTACACAACTTTTGAAAACCTTCCACAACGGAAAACAGACAGCCCTTATGGCTCCAGAAAACATCATTCAGATGATACAAGAATCTTATAGAGAAAATTTTAATCAGAAAGGTCATTTCGTGTTTACCAATTTAATGGTCGAAGACGTCCAGAGCGAAGAGCGACAAAATCAAATAATTGCGACCGAACATAACAGAGCACACCGCGGCATAACAGAAGTAGAAGCAAAAATCAGGAGATCATATTTTTTCCCAAATGTATACGCAAATGTTAGAAAGTTTGTAAATTCATGTGAAACATGCAATACCCATAAATATGAGAGAAAACCCTTCAACATAAAAATATCACCCAGGCCTATTACAGAAAAACCTTTAGACAGGGTCCATATGGACATATTCATTATAGACAAATGCAGTTTCTTATCCTTAATCGATTCATTTTCCAAACATTTACAAATGATAGAGCTAAAATCAAAAAACCTGGTCCACGTTCAGAAAGCGCTAGGAAAATACTTCAGTGCTTTCGGAGTTCCTCGAGAAATTGTAACCGACCACGAAACCACCTTTCAATCAAGACAACTAAGAAATTTCCTAAGTCAATTAGGATCACAAATCCGTTACGCCGCCTCATCAGAATCTAATGGGCAAATAGAAAGAGCACACTCCACAATCATTGAAATATTTAATACTAATAAACAGAAATTTAGAGGTATGGGCACAAAATCAATTATAAAACTATCGGTAGCACTATACAACAACTCAGTACATTCATCCACACAGTACACCCCGAATGAAATATTATTTAATCAAAACAATATTGTTAACCCAGAAGAAATAATTAGAGATGCGCAAGAACTCTTTCTTAAGGCTAGATTTAACATGG
Source organism: Topomyia yanbarensis (assembly GCF_030247195.1). Taxonomy (NCBI): domain Eukaryota; kingdom Metazoa; phylum Arthropoda; class Insecta; order Diptera; family Culicidae; genus Topomyia; species Topomyia yanbarensis. The sequence goes on along the minus strand of NC_080670.1, from coordinate 82,569,592 downwards.
AAAAAGCACAAAAACAAATTTTAAGTCGAAATTTAAACAAAGAAGATCCTCCAGTCATAGAAGAAGGGAAAGAAGTCTTTATAATACCAAATATACGCACAAAAACCCAAGCCAGAGCAAATAAAACAAACGCCAACGAGGTACAAGACAAAACATTCAAAAATAACCGCGGTATAAAGCGACACAAAAACAAAATAAAAAGATTCAAAAAAACATAACAAATTTCTATTTCACACCTTGATTACAGATGCTCCAATATTACATAGGAATCACCTTGATATTCTCGACCATTTCATGCCAAGAACTAACTATTCGGAACCTACAAAATGATCTAATATTAATGCAAAAAACAACCCTCTGCCAAATCCAAACCGGAAACATTCGTATTGTTCACCCAATTAACATAACAGAAATAGAGGTCACCATCAACCTACTCACAAATTTAGTGTACCATAAGCAAAGAAAAAATAATGCTTTAATCGAACTAAGTAAACACAAAATTCGAGAATTGTATTCAAATTTTGTACAAATAAAACCAGCATCGCACCAGAGACACAGAAGAATGGACGCTATCGGCACAATGTGGAAATGGATAGCAGGCAGTCCAGATGCCGAAGACTCACGAATCATTTACTCAAACCTCAACCAACTTATCAACGAAAACAACCATCAAGTGAAGATCAACAATCAAATCGACAAAAGAATCTCAGCTCTTACAAACACAATCAATCAAATAATAGACAAACAACAAATCAACCAAATCGTCCTCGACGAACTAGACGTTATCACCACCATAATAAACATCGACACTCTCAACAAAATTATAACAAGTATTCAAGAAGCAATGCTATTTTCTAGAATTCACGTCACTAGTAACGGTATACTAACCAGCCAGGAAATTCACTTAATCAAAGACATCATCAACAATGAAGGAGTCCAACTCAATATTCCCGAGGAAGCCCTAAATTTTGTTACACCGAAACTAGTAATGAACGAAAACACTTTACTGTACATATTATATGTTCCAGAATTGGAGAAGGAAAAATCCACAATCATACGGATCTACCCCTTGAACAAAAACGGTACAGTTATAAAATCTTACCCCCAATTTCTGATCAAACAGGCAAAACGACTCTTCACCACATCAAAACCCGAAGAGTATGTCCAATTGCAAAGCTACATCAGAGAATTCAACGACTCTTGCATACACCCACTCATCATGGGAACGGAACCACTATGTCTAATGGAAACTAAAAATGAAACTACTGCACTACTAATAAGCAATAACAAAATGCTCATTACAAACGCACAAAACAATGAGCTACAGTCCGACTGTGGCCCACACAATAGAAATCTATCAGGAAACCTTGTAATATCATTCTCCAACTGCACAATAGCTTTCATGGGTCACCACTTTACATCAAAGGAAAAAATAACCGAAAACGAGACTATTCTAGGTGCCTTCCACAACCTAAACATAAAAAGCGAACTTTCCAAAAACTATGACGTTGAAAAAATAGAAAAAGCTACCTTAATAAATAGGAACAAATTAGACGAAATATCACTTCGACACGAAACAGATTGGAAATGGAAATGGAGCCTTCTTGGAGGAACCTCGTTAACATCTGTTTTATTGTTCATCACCCTCTACTTAATACTTTTCCATTTAAGAACAATTCATATAAGAGCAACAAAGAGAAATCAACGCCGAAGATCGTCAAAATCAACGAATCAAAACAACCCATCAAGTGCCGAGGACGACACTTTTTCACCCCCCCGATGAATTACGTAGGGACCTGGACACTGACCAGCAACGCAGACGCCTAGGTCAGCACATGAAGCCACTCACCGCCTCGTGTGGGAACATTAGTCTTGTCAGCATAATGTTCCCTTAAATACCACCTGCTAGACCAGCGTGGTTGTTCAGTATAAATGTATCTACGGTCAGGGCCGCTAAGTTTTAAGTCAATCAAGTGAAATAAAGTGCATAAAGTGAAAACAAACTTTTTTAAAACTTCGAACAGGTGGCCCAGATCAAGATTATATATATATATATATATATATATATATATATATATATATATATATATATATATATATATATATATATATATATATATATATATATATATATATATATATATATATATATATATATATATACATATATATATATATATATATATATATATATATATATATATATATATATATATATATATATATATATATATATATATATATATATATATATATATATATATATATATATATATATATATATATATATATATATATATATATATATATATATATATATATATATATATATATATATATATATATGTGTGTGTGTGTGTGTGTGTGTGTGTGTGTGTGTGTGTGTGTGTGTGGTTCATTTCCCTCCCGATAAAATTCGCGACTCTGCACTAGTTGATTCTCATTCTGAATCATTGACTTCTGTTTCCGCGATGGTGCAACTCACTGACGAAATCATGATTCTCGGTGATTTCAACCTTTCTACAATAAAGTGGCGTTCCGTTCATAACGGATTTCTACAACCCGACCCAGACGAATCTGTTTTTCATCCTGGCAGCATTACTCTTCTGGATGGCTATAGCACGGCTACACTTCAGCAGATCAACAGCACCACGAACGAGAACGACCGGATTTTAGATCTATGCTTCGTTAATGTCAGAGATCAATCGCCGCATATTTCCACCGCCCTCACCCCGCTAGTAAAGTATGTTCGCCACCATCCGCCTCTACATCTTACACTCCAGGACTTACCGCCTATGAAGTTTTCGAGCCACGCGCCCACCGTGTGTTACAATTATAAGCGGGCCGACTATAGCAGCATTTTGAATATTTTACAAAGTATTAACTGGGATTCTGTGCTAAGCAAGGATGATGTGAACTCCGCCGCTGAAACGTTCTGCCATATAATGAGCTACCTTATCGATCGTCATGTCCCAAAGTGTAATCAACGAAGTGATCAATCCCCCTGGCAGACAGCCGAGCTACGTCAGCTAAAAACTGCGAAAAGAGCAGCATTACGAAAGTTTACCAAACGCCGTATCTTGTCACTGAGAGCTTATTATGTAAGGCTTAATAACGATTTTAAAAAACTGAACAGTTTTTGTTTTTCAAACTATCAACGAAAAATGCAACGTAAGCTTAAGTCGGCTCCTAAATCGTTTTGGAGATACGTCAATGAGCAGCGGAAAGAAACCGGCTTACCTTCTACAATATTTTTGAATGGTGAAGTTGGGCATGATTCACAAGCCATATGCAAATTGTTCGCATCTAAATTTGCGAGTGTGTTCGTCAGTGAGACTCTGTCCTCGCAGCAGATTGGCGTTGCAGCTAGCGGCGTGGCCCAACTCGAACGGTCAGTGGGTGAGATTCGTGTGGAGCACTCTGATATTGTATCAGCAGCATCCAAGCTTAAAGCATCGTCATCTCCTGGGCCAGATGGTGTCCCTGCTGTGTTTTTGAAAAAGTGTATATCTGGTTTGGTGGAACCACTCTGTCAACGATTCAAAATGTCACTGACAACCGCGATTCTTCCTCAATTGTGGAAAGCAGCTTTCATCTTTCCTTTCCACAAAAAGGTGATAAGAGAAACATTGACAATTATCGAGGAATTTCTGCGCTCTGTGCCATTTCCAAGCTCTTTGAGTTAGTTGTGGTGGAGTCAGTGTTTTTTCACTGTAAGGAAGATATTTCTAAGACCAACACGGATTCATGCCGAATCGATCTACGTCGACGAATCTACTATCTCTAACCTCTTTTGTGTCCGAAGGGTTCGATGCGAATCAACAAACTGATGTTATATATACTGACTTATCTGCAGCTTTCGACAAAATCAATCACGATATCGCAGTCGCTAAATTGGAAAAACTTGGCTTCAGTGGATCACTCCTGCGATGGTTTCAATCCTATCTCGTTGGCCGTCAACTCAGTGTGAACATAGGTTATGCATACTCCAAACTGTTCTCCGCAACGTCTGGTATTCCGCAAGGAAGTCATCTCGGACCATTTATATTCACTCTCTATTTCAACGATGTAAACTATCAGCTGAAAGGACCACGGTTGTCGTATGCAGATGATCTAAAAAATTTCAACAGAATTAAGAGCCGAACGGACGCACAATATTTGCAGCAGCAATTCGACACTTTCAGCAGATGGTGTGAAAACAACCGAATGATTCTGAATCCGGCGAAATGTTCAGTGATATCGTTCTCCAGAAAAAAAGATCCCATTGATTTGAATATAACTTGTCTGGAGCTCTTGTTTCCCGGGTGAACTGCGTTAAGGATCTTGGAGTGCTGTTAGATTCGAAACTTACATTTAAGAATCACATATCGTTTGTTGTTGGTAAAGTATCGCGAAACCTGGGCTTCATTTTCCGTACGGCTAAATCCTTTAGAGACATTTATTGTCTCCAAAGCCTATACTGCTCTTTAGTGCGCTCCACGCTGAAGTATTGTTCGGTGGTCTGGAACCCGAATTACATGAACAGCAGCGATCGATTTGAAGGCGTTCAACGAAAATTTATACGAAATGCTCTTCGACGCCTGCCTTGATGCGATCCTATTCGTCTACCAAGCTACGAGAGTCGGTGTCAACTAATCCAGCACGATACTCTCCAGCGTCGTAGAGAAACTGCAAGAGCCTTATTCATCTCTGATCTTCTGTCAGGACGCATCGATTCTCCAGATTTACTAGAGTGAGTTAACATCCAAGTAAGGTCCAGAACGTTACGCGGAAACGTTCTTCTGAGAGTGCCGTTTCGACGAACTATTCAAACAGCTAATGCCGCTATCACGGGACTACAACGCCTCTTCAATCGTGTGTCGCACCTGTTCGACTTTCATTTGTCTCGGATATCATTAAGAAATCGATTCTTGCAGTTTTTTGGATGTAATTAGTTTAAGTTTCCATCATTGGGGCCGAGTACGGCCTGTTGATGTGCGTGATAAATAAATAAATAAATAAATACTTATGTTATAAATCCCATTCAACAAGATGTTGATTCACCTTTTTATTGAGCCATAAAAATTCTTGAGGTAAGCTTATTTTTTCGTGCTCTACAGTGGTGTAACCCCTTAAGCTAAATAAAGGATTTCAAAATTGTTTAAAAAACATAAATACATTATTAAATTATTAAATGGCATAAGCAATGAATTTTAAATTAACTTCATTGTACAGTTTTTTAACATTGCCGTGTATTGCCGATCAGAACGCAGCAATGCAAATGGCAGCATCATGTTGTCATACCACCGACAAACTGACATGACACTGTATTTTCAAATTTGGCAAGATATTATTAGAGAGTCGACGCAAAATTTTGTAACTCGTACTGTCAAACGGACGTTCGTTTGACAGTAAGAGTTTCAAAATTTTCAGTCAACTCTCTAATAATCATCGAAGCTACTCTATGTAACTAGAGTTCCTCCAGTAGAAGTTTGGACAAGAGAAAATAGACAACCATAGTTTCAAGGCACTTGGCTCAAAGAAGTTTGGCTATACTTGAAATAGTTAAAGGAAACTATAACCTTAGAAATATATGTTCTAGTTTTGTTGAATATTTGATAAACAGCTGAATCAATTTTGTAAACATATATATATAAACAATATTTGACAAAATATGAGGTAAATCAGGGCAAATGACATACACTGCATTTTCGGCGAAAGATCTACGGTCCGATCGTAAATCGTTTCATTCTCGGAAATGGAATAGTTTATTAAGCAATGTGATGATAAATCCCGAAGTTGTTGTAACGGCATTTAATTAGCATGACACTGGAAGTTGAAGTATATTTTTCAATATTATGAGCCATAGTACTCAAGGGAGAGCAAGGATGTGAGGGAAGAAAGTTTAGTAAGCGTGGAATAGGGTCATTTGAGCAAGCTTAGAGTTTCCCGGCTACTTAACCTTTTGCATGCTACCGCAGGAGTTAGGATCTTTTGGCATTAGAATACAAATCACCTGAGTCTGTGGCATGCCCGGACGAGCGTAAAGTAACTTGTTACTTCATGCTGTCGGAACCGACTTGAAGTTGATTCAATTTTTTCGATTCACTTTTCATGGAGTCTCCAGAGAACAAAGCCAGTCAATACCGCAATATTGCCCGTGCTTTTCCAAAGGAGACACGACGATTATTTTTCGTCGCAGCAAGATTCGCAGCGCTATTCGGCGCACGATTCATCGCAATGTATTTCTTATGGAAGGACACTAATAAAAGGTGGTGCAATTTTGTGTAAAAACATACAAAAACCTGAAACTTTAGAAGCACAGTTTTAGTCAGTTTTATTGAGAAATTCAGTTAAAGTAAATAATTAGCATACATTAAACTTGGGTAATGCATATTTTTTGACGTTTTCAGCATTTATTATCAAATGCGCCAATTCAATGCGTCGCCTCAAAATGATTAAACGACTCGTTTCCAATGAAACGTGCAATACTTTCTACTTAAAACGTTAATATACGATGCTCCGCTCATTTGAATTCGAAAAACTTCTGCTCGTTTGAATATGTCTTGTCCAGACTTTTACTAGAGGACATTAGTGTTCTTTTACGAAAGACACGTTAAGTAATGATGTGTAACTCATTATACAGATGGAGTTACTGTTCCGAGTTTAAATTATTTGCCAAAAATTTTCACTGAAATCGTTCTAGTTGTCATGTCAGTTTGTCGGTGGTCATACTTCTCTTGCGCACATTTCATTATTTTCAATCCCCTCTTCGGCTTTCTTCTGAATAACTTTGGTTCCCTTTGCTTGCAATAAAGATGGCAAAAAATAAGCCAGTTTTATCAGGTAGGAAAGACAAGCACTGTCGAATTATATCTACCCGTATTTTCGAACTCCTCGTTCTTTCCTTCCCTCTACACGCTTCATTCCAATTGCACATCAAATGGTTACAGTAGACCACGTTTGAATAAATTGAATCGTTTTTGCGAATTAAAGAAACTGCAATAAGAATTGTTTTGATTCTTTTCTTTTTGCTTATCGCTATGAAAATAAGTGGGACCATTTAATTCGTTAATATAAATCAACAACATATTTTCACGAATTATTGCCCATATATTTATCGTTTCTCACGTCAAAGAAAGTAAATAACGTAAGAAAAAAATTTTGGGGGATAGATCCAAATAAATGATAAATAGATATAGATCGTAAAATGCAATATTTTATGAATTTTTTACACTCGTGGTTAACAAATTGAATCAGAATCCCTAATAAAAAATTATTATACACGAACCTTAACCCATATAGTACAACGATTCCACATATTGTTTGGATTATACCCTGAACAGGTCGTTAGGCTCTTGGATCATAAGATGTTTATTAGGGATGTTAACAGCTTAGAAATTAGCCTCACAAATACCCTAAGCTAAGATTATATAATTTATTTGAAATATGTGCATTATTCCAATAAGCATCCAAAAAAAAAACCAAAAATATGAAATATAATACTTGTAAATATAAAATAATCATTCTGTCGAGGTTTAATTTTTTGTTTGACCTTTGTTTACTTTTTGTTTAAGCCTCGCAGACCTTTATTTATAATTGATATTTATTCCAAACTTGTGCAAATTCGCTTGAAACGAATATAACCGTTGTCCCACACGTCGATAGGTATCATGTTCAATTAGAATGACATTCACAGTTCATTTGAGTTCAAATAGACCTTTCTCGTCCGACCTAACCCCCTTTTTTCTTATTTTTATTCAAAAGACTACACATTTTTAAGAATATTTCCGCTGAAATGAGACATTTTAGAGCTATCGTGATTTTTTAATGATTTTTTTAAATTTGAAAAATGCAAGAATGTTGAGTATTTTTTTCACCTTTGCAAGAATGGTAAGACTCAAAATATGTGTTTAGGCAGCATTGCTTGGCTTCCTGGCAACGCGGCAAATGAAGTGGTGAGTCGCGGTACAAAGTTCATTGGTTATGTAAACAAACTAAAGTGAACCTCTCGGTGGAGAACGTTGCATGGTAATGTTTAACCTCACTTTTTTGACAGTTCAAAGAGATTGTTTACATGATCTTGGAATTTTTGTTGATTCGATCATAGTATGAGCACAGATAACAGACGTTTAGGCTCGATTTGAATCGTGTGTAAATACCCGCTACTGAGATTCCGAATAAATCAGACGTCTGAAACACGTTTGGCAAACGTTTGTAGATGGCGCAATGATCGATGCAATGCAGTTAGAGTGCAGCTGTCAAACACGTATAGTAAACAGTTGCCCAGATAGCAATAGTGAAACACGGATTTCCAACGTTTCTTTCTAGCTATTTCCAACGTTTCTTTCTTTCTAGCCAAACATTTGAAAAAGGCCTACTGCCAAATGCAAACAAATCGAATTTTGATGTTCTCTATTAAAATCCTGGGACAGAACCTGTGGATAGATGTTTTCTTTTTCTTTTTTCTGTTCATTTTATCTCTTGTTTTGCATAGCCACTCTTTCTTCCACACATATTTTAAATGGACTGGCTACATTTGACAGTTCCCCCTGACTGCATTTGACGGTTCCCTTTGGCTGCATTTGACAGCTCCCCCTGGCTACAATTGACATTAGGTTTTTTCGTATCCACCTAGGATAGGATCCGCCGGCTCTGTCCCCTGTTTTTGAACCAATTCTGAACCAGCTCGTGATTGGATGAAAGTGACATAGGCAAACCTTCGGTTTAGAAACTAAAAGTACTAAAGAGCTGCTTGGAAGTGTTGTCATATTGTGATATCAAACATAAAACGACGATTGTTAACTGTGTTGATTTTTTTGTTTTCTCGAGATACCGCTTTATGAAGTGCAGGCATTATTTGGCAGACGAAATCAAACATATTATCCAGAACTGAAGTTCCCGAGAGATCCGGTAGCGCGGTTATCGTGGATTCTGTTCTGTGTGCGGAATAATGCAAAAATGCCGCTTTTCGAAATCAACAGGCTGTGTAGCGTAAGTATGACAATATTTTGAACTTCATGTAAAAATTGTCTTTGTTCCAGTACCGAGTAAATTGGAAGTACTGAGCAAACAGGGAGAAAGTTATCCCGAAAGTCGCTTCTTGTTCTTCCTTTGGTAGTATCGATACAGTTGAATTTTACAGTTTTCAACTGAATCGATCATCGGTGTAAATAGGAGCGTGTATTTTCTACTGCTGTTTTCTCCGAAACGATCACATGTAGTACTGGGACAAACCTATACATTGCTCCAAAACAAAAATTAAACCTTGCAGAAAAGTAGTTTTAGAATATTTAAAATAAATCCGAACAGAGAAGATTATTCTTGTGACAGAGGTTGCTTGACTCAGAAAGCAACTTACAAAAATGAAGAGGCATGAAGATATTTTTCGTAACGTCCAACAACGAATATATATTATTTTGTTTTCCTGTATTCCGATGGAAAAAAACGTTATGATCGTTTAAATGCGGATATAAAGACTAAATCTTTGATTTTTCCAGAAGCATGAAATTGGTACATAATATAGAATATTTTAATCAGAACAAATCTCGACAAACATATGATTACGGCCTAAAAGCCAACTGTCAAAATCCACTTTGAATGGAAATTCCGGACAAACCGTTACACGCCAATCACAGATGTTGATAGTAAACGAAAGAGAAAAGTTTTCTCTTTCAGAAACTGTTGTGAATTGTGTTCGACTAGTAACGGTTTGTCTGGAATTTCCATTCAAAGTGGATTTTGACAGTTGGCTTTTAGGCCGTAATCATATGTTAGTCGAGAAATATACGACCAAAACTAAATAAATATTTTGGCAACATTGGTCGAGTGGGGTATGTCGTTTCCAACAGGGATTAGTAAAATATAAGAAGAAGCCAGCTGGCGGATCCTATCCTAGGTATCCACACGTTCCGTCCCAGTTAAAAACTATCTATCTGGTCATGTACATAAACATAACGCAACAATGGATTATGAAGAATTTTGATAATGATTTTATAACAAATTATAAAAGGGCCCGGCTGATATAAAAGTCCTAACTAGCAATACACTTATTATAAAATGATTATAAAGGATTATTGTAACTGATATCAAAAGGGTTATAAAGGCAGTGTAATACCACGTTTTATTAAAGTTTTGGACTATGTAGGACATTCATTATCAACGGAAAAATAGTGTTTTGAAAAATCTTTCGAAAACGACTCGGAAAAGTGAAAATTTTCAGCCCATCCCGCACAAAAATAGAATACCTATCCACAGAGAACAGACATCCATCATCGAACAAAATATTTTAAAAAAACGTGTGTAAACATTTGAATTAATATACGATAAACAATAGCGCCGCTACATCAACTTATCCCAACTATCCGTCAAATCCATACCAGAACTGGTTCGAAATCCTGAATGGATTCAGTATGGAATCATGCTCAAAGAAAATAACCGATTCCGACTCAATCGGTTGATGCATTTGAGTTGGAATTCATACTGGAAGTCCGAACCGGTTCCAGACTAGTTTGACTGGGTAGAGGAATAACCGCTGTCAATTCAGTCGAATTCTGCCACAGAAAAACATGACGACAGTAGCGCACCTGGTTTGGATATTCCAACTACCTTCGAAACCGTTAGAGATTTTACACAAGTTGAATGCTGAAGATGGACGTCTGTTCTCTGTGACCTATCATTCAATTTCATTGCTTTCGTTTCTCTTAGGGTGCTTACAGCGTGGCGGCGAGAAGCTGAGCTGGCGCTGGAACTGACATTAGAATGCGAGATGCGAGAAACCTGCTTGCTGCAAACCAAATGGGTGATGTCAGAGTGATAGCCGAGCGGATCTGCGCCGACTGCCCGCTTTCACTCTGACAGGCTCCATTTGATATGCTGCAAGCAGGTTTCTCGCATCTCGCACTCTAATGTCAGTACCAGCCCCAGCTCAGCTTCTCGCCGCCACTCTGTAAGCACCCTTAGTCTTAAATTTGCCGAAAACAGCCCACTAAATCGATACAATAATCTAAAATTAGTGCTGCATTCGGTAACCGTAAACAGAAAACCTTCCTACACGGTCGCAAGTACTCATATTCGACTCTCTTTCCGTATAAGTTCTCACACTGTGACAGAAACATATAGCACAGAGAACTGACATCCATCATCGAACAAAATATTTTAAAAAACGTGTGTAAACATTTGAATTAATATACGATAAACACTAGCGCCGCCACAAAAACTTATCCCAACTATCCGTCAAATCCATACCGGAACCGGTTCGAAATCCTGAATGGATTCAGTATGGAATCATGCTCAAAGAAAATAACCGATTCCGACTCAATCGGTTGATGCATTTGAGCTGGAATTCATACTGGAAGTCCGAACCGGCTACGGACTAGTTTGACTGGGTAGAGGAATAACCGCTGTCAATTCAGTAGAACTCAGCCACAGAAAAACATGGCGACAATAGCGCACCTGGTTTGGATATTCCAACTGCCTTCGAAACCGTTAGAGATTTTACACAAGTTGAATGCTGAAGATGGACGTCTGTTCTCTGTGCATATAGTGTCAGTCATACTACGTAAGTGCCTTTGCGAAAAAATGTTCTGTCTTTTCGCTATTTTGTTCACTCAGTTTAACTGAAGCCTCTCGATGACAGTCAGTTTTGAAAATTATTGTCATTAAGTCTAGCAAAGGAAATTTTAAATTCTGCACGATGCAAGTCGAGAATTTAATATTACAGTTCAAATACATTACCTATTAAACAATTGGTTTGGTTTCTAACAGAAAATTGTTTGAGAAATATTGTCTTTCATTTCCGTCACCGTTTTGATAACAGTTGCAAGCCACTCAAATTGCTCATGTAATGTCATATTCATTAATATAATATTCATTCGGTATTCTATGGGATTCCCTAATAACATAAAACTTATTTCTGTTTATTCGCAATCTAGAGCACCCAATCATAGTAGGCAGGGTTAAAATGCAAGGAAATTAATGTGGTTTTCGTTTGAAGCGAAACTGAGTCAGTTTTTAACCCCAACTGCTGTCAAAATGTATGAACTGACAGCGGTTGGGGTTAGAACCTGACTCAGTTTCGGGTTCAAGCGAAATCGCCATAAAAGAAATATATCTCGAGTACTTTTTCAAATGGACGTATGTAACATTTGGTGGAAAGCGAGAAAAACGGGTCTGAAGTTTTTAGCGGATATTTCAAAAATACTGGAGAAATTCCAGCATCAATTTTACATATAACATTGTTTACCACACCTTTCTTATGCAACGTAACATTTCTACACGTTTGATGCGTGTATCATGTAAAAACTGAGAAAAGAAATTGATACGTCTTTTCGAAATCTTGACTGTATCATACACCGTCACAATCGTCGTCTTGAAATTTATGTTGCTAGATACGTCAAGTCAGATTAGACTGTTTATAATTTCTGAAAGCAGTTACGTCGTTTGGTTTTTACGATTCTTCGAGGGTTATTTCTATCAAATTTGAACATAGTGCTAAATATAAGCAAATACCGAGTACTGTTTCAAATGGACGCATGAGATTTTGGGTAGAAACCAAGAGAAATGAAAAACATCAGTTTCTTGCATAAACTTTTAACTCTTATTTCAAAATTACTGGCAAAACTCCAACATCGATTTCACATGTACATTTCATTTTCGCACCATATTACCACTGAGAACTGACATACAAGTAAACTTTTCAACTTGTGTAAGAAAATTAACTGTCGCTTTGAAATGACAACAGCAAGTAGATACTTGCCACTGGTCGACGCTTCGATCGGCCAGCAATCACTATACGGGACTTGTAAGCAAACTTGGATACAACGGTGACTCACACATGCAAACCTGTATGCGATGGTGACTTTCAACGTATTTTCATTTAAATGTTCACACAGGTTTTTCGGGAAAGTTGGTTCTAGCTTATATGTCTGTTCTCTGTGATATTACGTAAAGTAATCGTTTTAACTTGTTGTTGCGTGTTTTATTGAGAAAAAACCATGATACGCCATTTTGATTTCTTGACTGTATCATACACCGTTAGATTCGTCGTTTTGATAATTATGTTGTATGATACGTCAGTCAGATTAGACTGTCACTAAATTCTGAAAACAGTTACGTCGTTTGGTTTTTGCTATTCTTTGAGTGTTAAAATTATTAAATTTGAACATAGTATAAATACGAGTAAATATCTGCCACAGTTACACTAGTTCATTTGCTTGCTCAAAGCGCACAGGAATAATATCCGACTTGAATAAGTGACGTCCTCACATTCTCAACAACATAAGTGAGTTTATGATAACATGAAAACTACCTTTTATATATCCCGGGCATAGCTGGCCGTCATACCGTAGCAACATCAACAATATCTCCGTTGCACTCTGGATGCACATATTCTTCCGAGAACTTAAAATCAGTTAGGTGGCGTTGAGCATAGCTGGAAAATATGGTTATGACCAGTCATCTGGTGACTGGTCGCATGTTTGCTCGTGACATGTACAAGTTGCGGATTCTTGCGACATGTGACACAAGCGCGTGTACTATGACACGATACATTTTCCCCGTGACATGTCATAAAATTTGTACATGTTTCTAAACAAAACTGGTTTGTCAAGCGGCTGTACATTTACTGAACTGTGACATGTATGTTCGTTTGGGAACGGTCGCGACAATAGAAAAACAGGTTTGCTTGTTATGTGACATGTCGACAATGAACCGGTATTGAAAATGGGTAAAATATTGGATACCGTACTTTGGCGGATAATTGGAAATATAGAAAATGAGATAATTGTATTTCTTTCAACATTCCACAAATAAATATTGTTTGTTATTGCGGTTTAGAGGTGTTGAAAATCAATAGTTTTAGACATTTTAAACGCACACTGGGAAGTAAATGCGTCAAAATCGAAAAAATTCAACTTTTCACAGATAAACATTGTTTGTTATTGCGAGTTAAGAGGTGTTGAAAATCAATAGTTTTAGACATTTTAAACGCACACTGGGAAGTAAATGCGTCAAAATCGAAAAATTTTCAACTTTTCACAGATAAACATTGTTTGTTATTGCGAGTTAAGAGGTGTTGAAAATCAATAGTTTTAGACATTTTAAACGCACATTAGGAAGTAAATGCGTCAAAATCGAAAAAAAAAATCAACTTTTCACAGATAAACATTGTTTGTTATTGCGAGTTAAGAGGTGTTGAAAATCAATAGTTTCAGACATTTTAAACGCACATTAGGAAGTAAATGCATCAAAATCGAAAAAAAAATCAACTTTTCACAGATAAACATTGTTTGTTATTGCGAGTTAAGAGGTGTTGAAAATCAAGAGTTTTAGACATTTTAAACGCACACTGGGAAGTAAATGCGTCAAAATCGAAAAATTTTCAACTTTTCACAGATAAACATTGTTTGTTATTGCGAGTTAAGAGGTGTTGAAAATCAATAGTTTTAGACATTTTAAACGCACATTAGGAAGTAAATGCGTCAAAATCGAAAAAAAATCAACTTTTCACAGATAAACATTGTTTGTTATTGCGAGTTAAGAGGTGTTGAAAATCAATAGTTTCAGACATTTTAAACGCACATTAGGAAGTAAATGCATCAAAATCGAAAAAAAAAATCAACTTTTCACAGATAAACATTGTTTGTTATTGCGAGTTAAGAGGTGTTGAAAATCAAGAGTTTTAGACATTTTAAACGCACACTGGGAAGTAAATGCGTCAAAATCGAAAAATTTTCAACTTTTCACAGATAAACATTGTTTGTTATTGCGAGTTAAGAGGTGTTGAAAATCAATAGTTTCAGACATTTTAAACGCACATTAGGAAGTAAATGCGTCAAAATCGAAAAAAATTCAACTTTTCACAGATAAACATTGTTTGTTATTGCGAGTTAAGAGTTGTTGAAAATCAATAGTTTTAGACATTTTAAACGCACACTGGGAAGTAAATGCGTCAAAATCGAAAAAAAATCAACTTTTCACAGATAAACATTGTTTGTTATTGCGAGTTAAGAGGTGTTTAAAATCAATAGTTTTAGGCATTTTAAACGCACATTAAGAAGTAAATGCGTCAAAATCGAAAAAAATCAACGTTTCACAGATAAACATTGTTTGTTATTGCGAGTTAAGAGGTGTTGAAAATCAATAGTTTTAGACATTTTAAACGCACATTAGGAAGTAAATGCATCAAAATCGAAAAAAATTCAACTTTTCACAGATAAACATTGTTTGTTATTGCGAGTTAAGAGGTGTTTAAAATCAATAGTTTTAGGCATTTTAAACGCACATTAAGAAGTAAATGTGTCAAAATCGAAAAAAAATCAACTTTTCACAGATAAACATTGTTTGTTACTGCGAGTTAAGAGGTGTTGAAAATCAATAGTTTTTGGCATTTTAAACGCACATTAGGAAGTAAATGCGTCAAAATCGAAAAAAAATCAACTTTTCACAGATAAACATTGTTTGTTATTGCGAGTTAACAGGTGTTGAAAATCAATAGTTTTAGAAATCGAAAAATTTTCAACTGTTCGCAGATAAACATTGTTTGTTATTACGAGTTGTTTACTATTTTTACCTGCAACCATCGGCGCGGGCCCGGCGCGGCGGCGCTGGACGCACCTCTAATTTTGAACGCATTTTTAAATTTCCATTTTGTCGAAATTACTTCCCGTTGTGCATTTCAAATGTTCAAAACTTTTGATTTTCAAGTCCTAATAACTCGGAAAAACAAACAACATTCATCTGTAAAAAGTGAATTTTGCGATTTTGACGCATTTACTTCCCCATGTGCGTTTAAAATGTTCAAAACTAGTGATTTTCATATCCTAATACACTGCCGCTCTACGCATAATTGTCCCATGTTTATAGGAAATCCCATAGCACATGGGACATTTATGCTTATAGCGGCAGTACAGTAGGATTCCGTTTTTGGCAACAATTTTATTTTTTGCTTTTGCCAAAACCGGAACCGTGCCAAAAATTGAACCTTATTTTTAAAGTTTGGATTTTCAATTTACGATTTCAAAAATATTTCAAGGATTTTTAACCATGTGTGATATGGAATTAGATGAAAGGAAAAAATAAGAAAATTCAACTTTATTCATAGGTTTATCAAATTCGGTCTTCGCACAGTGATCACCTTCCATAAAAAAGTCGGTCAAAAACTAAAAAGGGATCCGAATTTGATAAAAACTTCACATTGGGGTAATTTTACGTCGCTGAATTCATGTTTGGTGTTAATTCATTATTTCTTTTTACCAGAAAATTTTGGCACCTAGGGAGGTTTGCAAATTCAATATTTACGAATATAAAGTGCACTATATCTGAAAATGCATTTTCAAAAAGACATCGTAAACTATTTGGGAGCTATCAGTTTTGTATTCCTAAATACGGGCTTTCGATATGTATTGCAAATTTAGTGCCAAGTTTTGTAGTGACGTTGTATTATGCGGTGTAGCGCATTCATCTGCATTCGACTATAAAAATTGATGCCGTCTAACACTAGTTACACTGCTACCACTTGTATTATACATAAACAATACATTTCTATACTTATTGTTATCATTAAATACGACACATATAGTGTGAAACATACTTAAGGACATTATACATGCGAGCCACAACATAGCTGCTGCGCCACACACACCCCTCTCCCCTGCCTAACCATGTATCTGATATGAGCAAATATAAAAATACGTTCTTCAACACACTAACCTTGCTGGTGTGCCATGAAACTGCTACTTAAGGAAGCTAGAATATTTTCCTATACAATCAATCCGAGTTTTTGACGGAATGCCATCTGTAGCTCCTATTTTGTGCGAAAATATCGCCTCTCTTCACTTGGGGTTTCTTTTCGAAACACTTCTTCTCGTTTTCATTGCACTTTTTCAAATGCACTTTTTTCACACACCACTGCAAAAACACTCGCGAAACTTTAATCATTTACTAACAAAACTTCAACTTTTCTGCCAATGTGCAGATGACCAAAGGAAAATGTTCGGAAACTCTCATTTGTGCGTTTGAATTTTCACTTCAGATTTCAGTTTTTCCTAATGTAAACAAGCGAGTCGGTGCCTAGCAACGTGGCTTCCGCATATCTTCACCTTAACCTTTAAATGCATAACGCTTTTTTAAAACAACATTGCGAAAAGCATCACAAAATTATCACAGTAAAGTATTGAAACTGTAAGACAAAATTTAAAAAAAAATGATTTGGGCTTTTGAGGATTAATATGACTCCCATGTTTGGAAATAAAGTCAAATGCAATGTCAATTGATACAAAAAATATCTATTGTACATTTTTAAAAGATCTATTATGTACAACAAGAATGTTGACAAAAACGGAACCCATTTGTTGCCAAAATTGGAGTGTGCCAAAAACGGAACGTGCCAAAACGGAATCTTACTGTAACTCGAAAAACAAAAAAAAATTAGCGAAAAGTTGAAAAATTTTCCATTTTGACGCATTTACTTACTAATGTGTGTCTAAAAAGTCCAAAACTATTGTTTTTCAACTTCACGTAACTAGCAATAACAAATAAAAATTTTGTGTGAAAGTAGATTTTTTTCCATTATGACGCATTTACTTTCAAGTGTGCGTTTAAAATGTCTAAAACTATTGATTTTCAACACCTCTTAACTCGCAATAACAAACAATGTTTATCTGTGAAAAGTTGATTTTTTTTTCGATTTTGACGCATTTACTTCCTAATGTGCGTTTAAAATGTCTAAAACTATTGATTTTCAACTCCTCGTAGCTTGCAATAACGAACAATATTTATCTGTGAAAAGATGAAAAATTTTCAATTTTGACGCATTTACTTCCCAGTGCGCGTTTAAAATGTCTAAAACTATTGATTTTTAACTCCTCGTAACTCGCTACATTTACTATCAAAAAGTTGAAAAAGTTCAAAATAATTCAATTTATATAGCGTCTACCATTCCGTTTATCT
Organism: Topomyia yanbarensis; assembly: GCF_030247195.1. NCBI lineage: Eukaryota > Metazoa > Arthropoda > Insecta > Diptera > Culicidae > Topomyia > Topomyia yanbarensis. The sequence continues at coordinate 82,551,664 of NC_080670.1, read as the reverse complement.
GCCACTGCACGGTACTTAAACGATCAAGAATAAGATACAGGTCAAACAAGCAAACCATAACAAAATGTTCATCTTTGTACAGGTTCCTAAACTTTGTGACTGGTATCGCCTTACGCGCGACTGGTAAATTATCCTCATGACCAGTCTCAAGACCGATGACGTATTTAAATTCCATGACATGTCACGAGACCAACCATCGAGGCTTGGAAGCTAACCTGTTTGAGACATGAGACATTTTCAGCAGAGCGTGAATGTACGGGTGGCTTGACATGTCACGAAAAATGTACACAGGTTCCAACTATGGCGTTGAGCATCACACCTGTATCCTTCTCGTAGTAAATAATGCGGTGCTTCAGTTTGGCAATGACCATTTCGATCTTCGGCACGGTATGAGAACAGTAAGTCAGCTTACGAACAAAGTGCATGTGTTTCACTATGTAGAAAATTATCAGTGGAGAACAAAATCGTATAACCCGTCCTCGCGCTCATCGGTCTTAGCACCGAGCATTCGCTTCAACTCCAGCATGTATGCGTACTACTTCGGGTACTCGTACGGAAAGTACTGACGTAATTGAACACAACATACTTCCACCAGGGCCGGCGGAACACTTTACGCCCGAGTGGGTAGAAAGCATAGGATGAGGGGTCCATTAGTAAGGATTTTTTCCCTTTTCGCAATGCACACGCTTACATTACATTCACATTAAATCACGTTCGTTTATGCAAATGGAATTGTGGTACATCGATGTTTTCAAATGTGTGTAGTGCGAGATACATGCGTTGCATATCTAAATTTTTTGAAATGATTCAAAACTTCGAGTGGGTAATTACCCACACGGTTATTTTCGAGTGGGTAGCACTACCCATACTACCCACGCTTTCCGCCGGCCCTGACTTCCACTCGCGTCTAAAGAAAATTTCTTGACGTATTGTAGCATGTTCACCTTTTTCGTAATTTTTGTCATTATTCGTTCACTACGCTCACTATGCCAAAACGCATCACATCAAGAAATATTCAGACGCTTGTGTACAAATATTCCCTTGCATGCAATTTTAGCCTATTTCGGATGAACTTTCAAAAAATATTCCGTCTCACCGAAACCCAAATGCGCATTAGAATGAAATGGATAGATACGAATGGGTTAAGAGGAAAGAGTATTCTTAAAATTCAAGCGAGAGAAATGGTTGTCGAAAGAGTAGTATTTGTAAAAATACGTACTTCCGACTACGAACACTCGAATCACTTGACGCCTATCTGAGGATCTACAGAACTGCAACTCGTCCATTTCGATCCTGATCGTGGAAGAGGCAGCAGTGTGAAGTTCTTTTTTTAGTATCGCGGTGTGTTTTAAAAGGTAGTTGTTAAAAATGTGAGAAGTTTTTTAGGATAAAATTTATTTAAAAAAGTTCCTTTCCGATAGGCATAGCTAGTGCGGTCAGTGAATTGTGCGGTCAACAAATTTGAATTCGTTACATTTCGTGCGAACTTGTGTGTGAAAAGAAGGTAAGAATTAATAATTGTGTTGTGTGATAAAAAGTTTCAATGCGTCGAATAGCCGATCGACGGCTTCTTTTCTTTTATTGAAAGTTTGGAGGTTTTCCGCCATCCGCGTTCTAGCGACGCATACGCTCGGCACACCGCCCGTCTCGTTTACCACCCTGCTGACCCCACGTTCCGGCTTCGAAAGTTCCCGACGCTTTTGGCAAAAGGTCGGAAGGAAGCTGCAAAATCATCAACGCGCTTCGTTAGAGCGACGGCCATCTTCATCGTCGGAAAGTTGGCCGAATTCAACACCCAGTAGGCAAAGGCCTAATTAGCGTCATCATTGCGACGCCATTGTAGACGCCGTTCGTCGCCATCGCTGGATAGGTTTGCGATAGGAAGTCGGTGCCGAAGCCGCAATACCAGTCGTCACCCAGCTGAGATGCAGCTCTGCTAGATCGACGCTGTTCCAGAAATAACACATGTGAGTAAAAATAGATCATTGATCCGTGCACGTAGATCCAACACACACATAAAACTCAAACCTTCGAAAGCTTTCTTTGCCGCTCGAAAGCTAAAGCCGAGCGCGCATTTGTACTGCTCAGCGCAACTTTATCCGCTAGCAGAAATTTTGACCGCACTTAGGTAGAAAGAAAAGGGGAAAGCTAGAAAGAGAGGGAAGGAACCGGAAACATGTAAATATATTAATAAAAGCTAGGTTTAGAATAAATGCCGTATTTTAATCCGTCCAATAAAATGTTTTCCTGTTAGTGATACCTGAAATGTTTGTATTTTTTATGTTGATTAGCTTTCCCATGTAGTGAATTTGGTTCGAGAAGATTTCTCACGTTTCGCGTCGTTTCTGTAGATTTGAATTTTCTTTGTGTTTGTTTTACTCCGATGGGCTATCGGGAATTAGTCCCCACTACTACCTACAAAGCGAGAGGGAAAGAGTGTTCGACTGAGTTCTGCCGAAGACTGCATATCGAGAAGACTGGCAACTCTGTCCAGAATCTGGAGACAGTAACAGTAACGCCACTTGCGAGTAAAGGTGGTACTTTCCATAGTGATGCACACACACATATACACTTTTACATTAAGCTTCCTACCTTCCTCCAGTAGAGGCGCTGGAACCTCTGTCGCTCTTCGTTTGTATGGAGGAAGGAAAGAGATATCAGTCTTCTTAATATGGAGTCTTTGGTTCTGCCTGTGATGATAACTGATCGTTTTTTTAGTGCATGAGCTTTCGAGTTGGTATAACGTTCATTTCTCTTGCGTCTTTGCTAAACATAGTAGTGGCTCCATCTATACGCGAAACGGAGTGCATCTTTTCACATTTTGTGTTTACCTGCCGTTCCTTTGCGCCATTTCGGGATCAATTTCTATAACCTGCCCTGAGGTTAGGTTTCATGCTGGGCAATTCTAACCTGACGAGTGGTCCTCTCCGGGGGTGGCGCTAAAGCTACTCGTTTAAAACGTCCTGAGGAGCGTTTTGGTAGACGGAAATCGTAAACGGCCATTTGGCCCGCTACATTTTGGCGCTCAACGTAAATTTTGGGGTAATATTTTTTTACTGTTGCGCGCATCACATTTTGGCGCCCAACGTAAATTTTGGGGTAATTTTTTTTCCTGTTGCGCGTATCACATTTTGGCATCCAATTTTAAAAAAGGCTAAAATTTTGCGGATTCAGGTAATGCAATTTGCATCTTGAGTTAATCTAGTATTGGATTTTTTTTAGTTGCGTTTTGGGAACTGCATTTTCTCAAAAAAATACATAACGATTTTGGGTAATTTTTTTTTCGGATTTGTTGAAATCAAAAGCAAAATTGGGCATTTTTATAACGTTTATTTTTCCATTTTTATATTTGTACATACGTCTTGAATATTGTTGGTCTATAAAAATTCATTTTCTCTAGTTTCTGTACATATATTCTTCCATTCTATGTTAAGCTTAAATTTATGGGTACACATTTAATTTTTTAAACTTAATATAAACAAGACATTGAACTAAGTGAGTGAACCTAATCTGAATTGCAAATTGGTTGAATTTAACCTTTGAATTTGGTAAAGAACAATGGAATTTCCAAATCCAAACCATTTACTAAATGTCGAAGTGGACTATGAGCTACTTCTGCGAAATCGTACGACAGACAGACAGAAGACAAGACAGTCGAAATTAAGACATTTACGTCGACTATTTTTGCAAGATCAGAAGGAATCGATCAAGTTTATCTAATTGAGATAGAATTGCTGGCAGGAGCGAATGCGGAATTGATATCGCGGTTAAGGCATTATTATCTTAGAACTCTTAGGGGAGAACCAAGATATTTTGAAACTGAGAAATCGCGTAGGGAACTTTTGACGAGAATCAGCAAAATTCTTAGAAAAGCTTCCTATGAACTGCAAACTACGTCAGAGGAGGAATCCCAGTCTTCAGCAGACGAAGAGGTAGACAATGCTCAATTAACTAGATTATCTGGCTACGTCGATAAAGAAGAGGCAGTGGAACCTTCATATGAAGATTTGCTGCAGAGGATTATAGAACTCGAAGCTTTGATAAACCAGGTACAAATTAATAGTATTGAGGTCGAGATAGAAGCTAATTGTAGTGTCGAGCTAGAAGGTAGTCGTGAGGTCGAGCTAGAAGTTCGGCCTGATATCCCAGTCATTACGGAAAACTCGCCATGTAATCTTCCTAATGCACACAAAGTAGATGAACAAACCCAAAGTTTCTGCGACAATTATGATACCATGAATTCGGGTATGGAAACATTAGAAGATAGTAATCAAGTTGAAAGCCAACTAGAACTGCATATTATCAGATGCGAGCAACCCAACCGCGACACTGCAGAAGGCATGTTAATTCTGAATGAAATCGGACATGGAATTAAAAGCTTCGATCAAAAGCTTTTGAAAAATAACAGCGAGTCAATAAACTTGTCCAGAGGATTGTCTAATAACGTAATAGAGTTACTCAAAGTCAAAAATCTAAACGATTCCATTAAGGTCAAAAGTGATTCTGGAAAAAATGGTGAATATTATAAGGAAATGCAAAAGTTGCACCTTAACTACAATTGGGACAATTATTTCCGAAATCTAACACGGTTGGTGTACCGTCCGCTTGATAGAGGAAAACCAATAAATATAAACCTTTCCCGTAAATTAAGATCTCGCCGTGGTCAGGAAATTATATATACAAAACACTGCTACGAGCTTGAAGATTCTACTGGGAAGCGACTTGGCGTCTTCTACGGGAACCTGAAGAAGATCCATTTGCCCAAGAAAAATATTCTCAGCAATGAAACTCTTCGGAGTGACAAAATGAACTCGTTTCATAATAAAACACCCTCGGGTCAATACTGACACATTGTTATGAAGTAACAACACCCAATTCTCAGCTATGAAACTCTTCGGAGTGACAAAATGAATCCGTTTCATAACAAAACACCTTCGGGTCAATATTGAAACTGTGTTGTACAATACTAACACCCAACGATTTCCAGCTATGTAGCTCTACGGAGTAACCACATAACACTTTTATAGAAAATACCTTCGGGTCAGCATTGAAATCGTGTTGGTAAATAAGACCCACTTCTTCCAGCTATGAAGCTCTACGGAGTAACTACATGCATGTCATAACAAAACACCTCCGGGGTCATTATTGAACATATAGAACAACACCACCCTTTAATTTCCAAGCTATGTATCGTGAGAGACAAGAACTTCAAAAAATATTTCAAGAAAGGAAACCCACGAATACTAGAATCATTTGCTTTGAGATAGCTAAAGAGAAATCCGTGCGTTGATTTCAAGAAAGTAGTAGGATTCATGAAGAGTAAGAACGAGCCAAGGCGATGACCTGTCAACAGTAGTTAACAAACGAATGTTTAAAGTGAGCCTGGCGATGACTTCAAAAAACAAAAAAGTAAATGTTTCCTATAAGAGCGAGAATAAGCACGACTCTGAAGCTCTCATACGTCGATTCTTGGAGTCATTCTCTAGGAAACCTGATTTTCTTCGATCACAGTAAAGCGTGATCAGACCTCACAAGAAAAATATAATATGGATTTCAAGCTATGTCAACTTCATGCGAAGCAACCAAGAAATTTAAAAAAATTCCATCAAAAAACTCAAACAGAGAAGAAATAATCAATAAACAAAGAGGACTTACTTCCCCATGTAAATACTGTAAATTAGTGATTAGTACGCGCCTAAAGCCCTACGTTAAATGTATTGTTAGTTTAAGTTTCTGTTAGTTAATTGTTCAAAGACTCACGATTAATTCATTGTTTCTTCTTCTAATTTTTTTTATCCAAATCATTTGCCTTCAATTTAGTATTCCCTCTCTTCAGTTTTTTTATCAATATTTTTCTCTCCGTTGTAATTTTTATTTTTGTCCATAATTATTTTGTTGCATGTTACGTTTTTGTAGTTGTATTCGCATTTTTTTTCTATCGCTAAACCATTTTCCTCCTCCAACCTACCAAAAAAAGGAAAAATCGCCGTGTTCCTGAAAAAGAATTGCTCAAATGAGCAAAACAACGGTAATTGTTTACTTTAGCTACTTTTCCCCCTGTAAGTGGAAAACATGTTTTTCTTTCGTGAATATGCTAGTTTAGTGTTGTAGATTCATAAAAATGAGGCGGAAAGCGACAATTTTTAATAATTCATTAATTAGCTTTAAAGTAAGTTGTACCTAATAACTTTGTTCATAGGGTTATTGTGCTCCCGGAAGTAAGGTTTTTGGCGAAGCTAGTTTAATGTGGCTATGCCGCATAGCCGTAGTCCTCGTACTCGTCATCGGAAACGTAAGCGAACCTGTGATCCACTCGTTTGCCCGGTATACTCAAACATAGGGGCTATCCCTAGTTTAAGTCCGACTGAGCGGTAGCGAAGTCGGACAGCATAAAAAAAAAATCGATGTGGCGTAGCCACATTAGGCATTAACAATGTTTTATTTAGTAACAATAGGATTGTATTCATCGGCAAAAATTAAATTATTGTCACTGCCTAATGTGGCTACGCCACATCGTTTCAATTGGGTGCTGTCCGACTTCGCTGCCGCTCAGTCGGACTTAAACTAGGGATAGCCCCTATGTTTGAGTATACCGGGCAAACGAGTGGATCACAGGTTCGCTTGCGTTTCTGATGACAAGTACAAGGAAGGCTCGTTCAGCGGATCCTCAGCGGCTTTGTGCCGCTTCGGATCCTTGGACTCGGCTATGCGGCGTAGCCGCATTAAACTAGCTTCGCCAAAAACCTTACTTTCGGGAGCACAATAACCCTATGTGCAAGGTTAGTAGGTAGAACTTACTTTTAGTCTCATTAATAAATTATTAAACATTTTCGCTTTCCGCCTCTTTTTTATGAATCTGCAACACTAAACTAGCATATTCACGAAATAAAAACATGTTTTCCACTTACAGGGGGAAAAGTAGCTAAAGTAAACAATTACCAAGACAACGACACGACACATAAATAAAAAATACTTCCCTAAGTTTTCGGCTGGATTTTCCGGGGTTTTCCTACGAAAATTTACGGAAAACCATTCCGTAACAGTCCGTGCACTACAAAGGTAAACAAAGCCGCCATCACTGTATTTCATTTTGACCAGAGATGCCAGGTACTTTTTTCAAATGTCTGCAACAATAATTTTAAAAGTCTAGGAAGAACAAAAAATGTCAGGAAAGCTAGTGTAACCAAAAGCCTTTATATTCAAAAATCTGTAAATATCTGCAACCAAACTAAAAAAACTGCAAATATCTGCAACCAAACTAAAAAATCTGAAAATATCTGCGTTATCGAAAAAATCTACTGCTTAAATTAAAAGTCTGCGAATTTGCAGACTTGTCTGCAAATTTGGCATCTCTGATTTTGACATTTGTTTTTCATTTTTGTTCCGTTTTGTTGGCAATGCAATAGGAGTGAATGAGTTACGTGAGTGAGTGACGATTTGCTCCCAGTATGCGTGTGAGTGATTGAGAAGTAAATTTGTATTAGGCGTGTTTCGAAATTCAACATTGCTCAACAATTGGTCATCGATGACCAAATTGTTGAGTTAAACATGGCCGCCGCGATTTTTTCGGTGAGCAAAAGAAAAAGTTTTGCTCTGTTGTGATACAAAACTTCGGATGCAACATTGCACGTTGGAGAGCTGCGACACCCATTCCCCTCTCGCTGCTGAGCGGCAAAGAGAAACTAAAATAAACTGGTACCAGTGATGCCACATTTTATATTATTTACCGGGAATAAAAAAATCGCACTACTTTTTCAGAAAATTTGTACCGAAATTTACAGCAATAAGTTAATGCAAACGTTTTGCTAGTTGAATAATATTTGGTTAATTTGGGTGTTTTATACATCAACCTTTCCAATCTCGCTATATTTTTCCGTCAATAATAAATTAAAAAGACTGAGTTCTTAGTGCAAAAATCATTTGTTCTATTGTTAAGGTTTCAATAATAAGTTCATTCGCCAGCAAATCATTTGTTAGGAGTAGTCAAATTACAAAATATATTTGTATTGCACACCAAAGAAAAACAATTTCCGTAAATTTATATATTATAGGATACACTCTCAATATTACTAGGTATTAGAAATGTCAAATAAAACTATTGTTTTACCATTTTATCTCCAAAAATATGTACCATGCTGTAGTTTCCTTAGACATCATTTTATCTGTACCTATACAATTCAAATAATCTGCAGCTTTATAGAAACAACTGTACTTTTGGTAGCACTGCGCGGTACGCATACAGATCTGTCAATCGCGCTTCTCATTCGTTCTTGAAATGATGGTGGGGGCATGCAGTCGGCTGAAATAAATGCCCATTCTCACAACATGTGGGCGGCACCCAGACATGCTTTCTCTTTCGCTTCTTTTACCTGTTGTATAAGCTTCTTTCAAGAATGCGTGTACCACCGTCAACGAAGTTTTGGCGTCAGTGTGCTCTTGGGCTCGCATCTGGTAGGATGGTTGCTAATTGATGCGCGCAGTTGTATGATAAATAGGGCATTCAAGTTTTCATTGCGCTCAAATACAGTTTTTCACTATTCTCGGGTTATTTTTGCTATTATACGTTTCTCAGTGATGGTTTGGCCGATTATCACAAATGCCTCAAATTAAAGGTATGTTTTCCTGCTACAAAATTTCGTACGGATCCGTTGTATGGTTCCGGAAATATAAACTGTTAATCGTCCGGTCACATGAAATTCCCATAGAAGAAGGAGCTAAAAATTCTAAGAAATCGAATTTGGAATGACAAATATCTTTAAAATGCATGAAACATCGAGATTTTAACCAAACCATTTTTGGTGTTTAGATCATATGGGCATCCTTCCTATACATTATGCGAACATTATCCTGTTTCTCCTACCAGCTGATCAAGACGACCAAACTCAAACCGCTGATTACTGGTTCAAGTTATCGATTTGGTCTTTTCTTTTGCAAAATTCTAAAACTCGATTATTGATTTCTTGTATATAGTTGTCATGTCATGTATAATGAAAAAAAATGCTGAGTTCTTTTAAACCCAAAGAACTTAGAAGAATTTTGGCAGTTTTTTTGCGCGGATTTCGCAATTATCTCGTTTTTTGCAAAAAAAAATATGCCTAGTCCTTTTGAATGCAACAGACTTAGATTTTCGGAAAGATAGAAGAGACGGGTCTGGACTCCTTATGTCCCGCACCTCAACAATATGGGTATTTTCTGAATGGTCTTGACGAGTAGGTGCCAGAAATTGATATTTGACGCTATTTTGAAATCCAAGATGGCAACTTCCGGTTTAGCGAAATTCGCTGTAACCCAATCAATATAGGTATTTTCGGAATGCTGTTAACGAGCAGGTGCCAGGAATAAATAAATAAACAAATCAGCATCTTCAGCCCAAGGTTCTCCATGAAAAATTGATTTTGGAAGCCATTTTGAAATCCAAGATGGTGATTTCCGGCTTAGCGAGATTCTCTAAAACTTAACCAATATGAATATTTTCGGAATGGTTTTTGACGAGCAGGAGACAAATGTCGATGTTTGACGTCATTTTGAAATTCTAGATGGCGACTTCCGGTTAACCGAAATTCCTGAATGGAAAATCTGGGCGATCATCCAAAACATCCTCGAATATAAGATCTAATCATAAACCAGCGAAATGTAAAATATTTTTATGTGTGCATCCTGAAGAGTGCGGTGAGAATGGAAATGAGAGAAGAAAGAGATGTATGTAATGTGAGTTGGGGGTTTTAATTGATTCAAATTAAACACATTGCTAAAAATCAAGTAAATTCAACTGCTTAATTAAAGCTATTTGTACATCCCATACTGATTGGGTTATAGCGAATTTCGCTAAACCGGAAGTCGCTATCTTAGATTAAAAAATGGCGTCAAAATCAATTTCTGGTACCTACTTCAAGACCATTCCGAAAATATCCATATTGTTGAGGTGCGGGCCATAAGGAATCTTCCAGACCCGCGTTTTCCAGCTTTCTGAAAATCTTCTAAGTCTTTTGCATTCAAAAGGACTTAGAATATTTTTTTGAAAAAAAAACCGTGTTAATTTCGAAATCCACGCAAAAAATAAACTGCCAAAATTCTTCTAAGTTCTTTGCATTTCAAAGGACTTAGAATTTTTTTTTTTTCAGAAAAACATCTAAGTCTTTTGCATTAAAAAAAGGAAAATTATTCATTTCAACTACCATCAAAGGCATTTTGAACATCATTCTTCATTAGATGCACAATATATGTACCTATGTGAAAAACTGGTGCGAGTATTACGTACTACTATTGCACTGGCGGATCGCATTCATTGCAATTGAGTGAGTTTCAGGCAACCTATATTTTAACTAAAGATTAGGACAAATCAGACTGAAGTCCACGCTGGCACGTAGCCAGAGGAAAAGAGGGGGAGTCTAAAGGGTAACCCCGCTCCCCCACCACATTTTCGGGAATAATGATAAATGATCACAAATAAAAAAAATTAATAATTCCAAACAAGCGTGTTTTCAAATTGATGTGAAAATGATATAGAATAAATTTAATAGTAGATTGAGCATTGGCAAAATCAAATTCTTGCATTGGCGATCCTGCCGGTTATTGTAAAAAGAATCCAGTTAGAATCCCCCACGCGGTTAAATCAAGTAAGGAATGAGTGAAAGCGTGTAAACTGAAAGGCTTCCCAAAAACAATACGGCGACTCGAAAGAAAAAAGAATTGTGAAAGCGTGTAAACCACGTGCCTTTTCATACTAGCAAAATGGCTGCTTTGTAGCCTGCAAAGAAAAAACTAAGCAGCCGCATGCATATATTATATTTCGCAAAAATCGCCTTAAGGGCCATCCATATATCACGTGGACAATTTAGGAAAGGGTAGAGGTCACGAGAAAGTCCATGCTTGTCCATTGGGATGGGAGTGGGGGTATGGGTAATGTCCACGTCGTCATATTTTTGTCTTTTATATAAAAATGAAACAAATTTGTATTGTCATTGGTGTGAGCGGTTATATTCAAATTTTTTCAAGATTTTTAAATAGTCCAAGTGCTTATAACAGCATAGTATATGCGTGTGCATCACGTGTGAAAATTGAAAACATCTATGAAGACTATCATCGAAAAAATCATAAGAACTCGCACGAAAAAGAATCAGAATTTTTTATCTAGGGTAACTGCTCCCTAATTCATCTTAGCACCTCTATTCATCTCACCCATTTGAACACATTAGTTATATCAGTATCTGTTATCTCTATTCAACGCATTAGCTCAAATGGTAGGATGAATAAGGGTACGTTGTGCTCGACTTTTCGCTTCGCTCAAACGCGAGTATTTTACATTTCCCAGGAAATTTTTTTAAACTGTACTGCTTCTTAGGAACGAAGCAAAGATGATGATACCTATTTAAGCGCAATCCACTAACTCTATGTCGAGTTATCAACGAAATAGTGTGATATCCTGACTAATGAGATGAATAAAGGCTCGTCTACCCTAAATCACTTGATGCAATCATCTGTAACATGGTCTAATCACATTATTTTGGATTTCATAGCTAGAGGTTGAAATTACGAACCAATTCAAGAATTCAAAGGTTATTTGTGATGAATCTTTGAAATGTAAATATAAAATATCATAAGTCGTTGAGATTTGAACGTTTTTCATAAGATTTGCTTCATATTAATCTTCCACATGGGAAAATTTTCTAAATCCCATTTTTATGAAACTACCCATTTTTTTGAAAGTCCACATAGACACCGTAGGGAGGGGTAGGGGTTTATGAATCGTCCACACTTGTCCACGAGGGGGTCAGAAAAAAGGGTTTTTTGTCCACGTGGTAAATGAACGGCCCCTTACAGTACGCCACATCACAATTGAATAAAAAAGCTCGCGCATAAATATCAGCAAAAATACCTTGCCGCAATGAAAACTAGGCATGACGGTGCGGGACAACCACATTATATTCAAATCACAAAACAAATAGTTTTCCTTTTGTTCTAACATAATAACATCGCATAATTGCATATAATCAATTGTAAGACTAAAACAAAATGGCCGCCAGCATAAAATATTACCGCTACAAAGCTTGGCATGGCAGATCGGGACGATCGATTCAGCTAAATGCCTTGAGCAACACGATTTTTTTGAGCTATTAATGCATTGCTCGTATACGCACACCAGCGTTAGCAACGACGAGCCCAAGGGCTCATTGATCGCAGCAACCTTGACCGGCCATCTTTTTGCTTACGATCGCCTCACAGGTAAGACGTGCTCCTGTTGCTCTCATTTAAGTGTAATGCCGTGATGGGAGATTTTCAAGCAATGCAATCAAATTCTCAAATTTTGGTCTACGTGGTTTATGAATGGCCCCTTGTCTCTCTGGTCGTGACAATTTGGTGTATACAGTGCTACCCAGCGGTGAAAACACGACCCATGGGCTTTTCCCATGTAAATTATCAAAAACGGTTCACCAGAAGTTGCCATCTTGGTTTTCAGAATTGCGTCCAAAATCGATCTCTGGTATCTACTCGTAAAGCCTGTTCCGAAAATACCCATATTGATTAGGTTAGAGAGAACTAAGCATTTGTTACAAAAATGGGGTAAAATAAATAAAAACAATTGTGGCGAACGTTTCAGTGGCATTCAATTTTTGAACCACAATATAAAATTAATTCACTTCGTAAATATTCTATGGGCATACTTTTTCGATCGATCTGCTTCTTTCTATAACACTCAGCAAATGATCAAAAAACTTTTAAGCAGGTTTTCACTTGTTCAACAAATATTTTGGTTGTAGTACAGAACGAATCAATTGTCGACAACCGACCAGTGACGGCAACCGACCAGTTTCCCCTACCTACTACGAAACTATATGAAGTGAAACAACGAGAAAAATGTTAGCCTTCGTTAGGTGTAACATTTTTGTAACAAATAATTCAAAATTATTTTAAGCCATATTTAAATGTTTTTGAAACTGAATTGTTTGTTAGAAATTCAGAGTTTGGTAAATAATGTCTTTGATGCGGTTGGCCAACACGAATCGGTGCCGAAGTGGATCATGTGTGGCCTCAATAATACTGTACAAAGATAATGTGGTCAATCGATAAAACTGATTCAAAACCTTTATAATAATTTTTAAAGCATGTAGAAAATCACAACTTTAAAAAATATTGAAACTTCATGAATCCAGTACTAAAACTCAGAGTTTTTTTTTCGGAAGCATTTTTAGTAGATTTACTGATATTAATATATACTGGTGACTGGATTAAGGTCCAAATAAGTTCTAGAATATGAATTGACCAATTTTACACAAACTCGAATTCAAATTCCAATTAGTTCCAATTAAAGTTAAAAAATTCCTTTCGACAAAAACAACAGCGCATTTAATGTAAAATTTGTGAATTTTACATTCATCAAGCAGTGACCGCTGGCTTATTCTTTGTTCTGGATAGGGTTCGTCGCGGTTGCGGTAATTACCGCAACCGCGCGGTATTTACCGCATCCGCACCGCAAAATCTGCGGTGCGGTGAGACACTTTTTCCCGCAGATGCGGTGCGGGAAAGAACTTTTACCGCGCGGTTTTACCGCAACCACACCGCAAAAAAAAATTGATAAAGTGATAATTTTTAGTATTCTAAATTGATAAAAAGACTGCTATTACGAAAGAAAATCTAGCTATGTCCTGTGAAATATTTTGACGCTATTATTTTTACGACATATTTTGGACTAGTTATTTTATACTGCTAAGTAAAACTTCACAAACTAACCATTTCAAATACATAAAATGCAAGATCCAAATTGAGACAATATTATTAGATAATTTAAAAACAATAAATTTGTACTCTTAAATCCAATTTAAAAGTGCGTCACTTTTCCCGATTTCTGTTGGAAATCGTAGAATTATGAATCGTTTTCGATATCAATTTTTCAACTGTGAATTTAGACTAATTTAAAAAAATTAGAAACTAATTGTGCTGGGACTTAAACACAACCCAAAGAATATAATTATCTTTATCAAGCGTCCAAAATAAGAAGGGGTCCAAATTAGGATGATTATTCTATCATTCGTTCATCAACATCGTATTTCTATCTTCTTTGATTGATGTGTAAATTCAATGTGAATTTTTCTGCAGTCAATTTTATTGGACTCTCTCAAAAAGTATGCTACATAACATTTTTTCGCGTACTTCCATTCAAATTTACTATAATTTTCTACCAAATTAAGTCCTAGTATTTTTCAGTTAAGACTATTTTGTAGATTTTTTGAAGCTTTTTTGCAAATACCATATAGTTTGACTCCTGTTCACTTCAATTGAAGTTTTTGCCATTGGCTCTTTGGAAAATATTAGAGGAAAAACATTAAATGCTAGAACTTTCGAACTAGCCTTTAGAAAATTACCCTTCATACATTTTTAAAGGGAGCAATCTTAGTTTTTGAATGAGAATCTGTTTCTTGAAGAATGCGGAAGTTAGCGTTTTGGGATATTTTGTCCGTAAAACCCCCTATTTTTAAAAATTATTTCTGCTGTATGCTACAAATCATACATTTTTCGCAGTTTTTCTAATGTTCAATAATTTTGTGCCGGTTGAGACCAGACTCCTGATTAGATGTAATGTATAGAGCTTTTTTTCGCCAAATATGGCGTCGTTCTTATTGAAGAAATATTTTTTTTTTTCACTGTATTGGAATATATACGCTACTGTATAAAAGTACTGGTATTTCGACTATAATTTTTTTTTGTGAGATTCCTTTAAAAATAAAAGGTGGCTTTTACTACGTAAATGCGAAAATCATCCATTTCATTTTCATATGTCAAAAACATTGAAAATATGAAAATTTAAAGAAAAAACTATGCAATTTCATTTCTTATTACATTTTTATTCCACTTTTTCAATTAACTGAAGGGTTGCTAAAATGAAAGATTTCCTATTACTGCAGTAGAACGTTTTTGAATGTTAATGTTTGCCTTAAAATGTACGGAATTTTATTAATAGAAATTGCAAAAGTTGATTTTTTCATAAACATTACATTCTGAGGAGTCTGTTAAAGTTAATTTTCGTGAGAATAAGAATAACATTTTATTATTTATGATTACACAAATGAACAATTTTTCAACACTATTGTTAAAAATATAAAATTTTTACCGCATTTACCGCATTACCGCGCGGTGCGGTGCGGTAAATAAAGTGCGGTTGCGGTAAGCTGTGCGGTTTTATTATTTTTTTGCGGTTGCGGTGCGGACAATCCATTTACCGCCCACATCCGCACCGCGACGAACCCTAGTTCTGGAACTCTGTGGACTCTCGAAAGTATTTTCAAAATAGCATTGCAACTATTGCGCTTTTTATCTGTTTTGCCTAAACAACTAAGGTACCGAAGAGGGGCAGTAAAGCAGTTTTTGCATGTCGCTAAATATTGTATTTAAACACTAAAGTGTGTTTTTAACTACGCAAGAGACCTCAATATATTTTACATTCTCGCGTTCGATGTTTTTTTAAGACGGGTCAGAAAACGTAGAAAAACATCTATGGTCCCTTAAGTGATTGGTATACATCAGCAACATTGAACGTATTATTGTTTGAATTATTTTCCAACAGTAAATATGCTGTTTGTTTAGGCTTAGGTGCTTTTCTGATCTAACAGGTAGGATGATAATAGAAACAAGGAGAAAATCTGCTCATTACCTTATATTTTCATAAAAATATACAGGCATTTTGCAACGTCAACGAAATAAGCAGATTGGAAGCTACACCATTAATTTTGTTCTACCGACTCTCACTTTTTCCGCAACTTTTTACCAAGTTTTACGCAGCCGAGCACTCAGCCAACCAAGATCTCAGTACAAGTGACGTTTGTTTTGCTGAAACTCGGGAAATATATTACTGAAAATCAGTAAATTGAAGCCACGCTGGTTTCATCTCAATTAATGCCTGAAGCATTGAGACGAGTACATATAGACCTTTTTAGTAGACCCAACACGAAAAACTCTCAAATAGCTATATAATTAGCTGTAGGAAGCTAAAAAAATGCATTTAAAGTATAGTCCATAAAGGAAGAGTATTCTGATTGCAATTGAAAAGCAAGATAGTGAACTTGTTCTTTGTTTATTGTCTTATTTTCAGATTGCGCAACTAGTGTTTAGGATAAGCAATTTATTAACTAAAATGTACATAAGATGCGCATAAGTTGCCCAGGCCGAAAATAGGAAAAAAACGACAGGCGCAAGTCCAATCAGTTTCTAAACTGCTCACTCGACTGACACGCAGAAGTGAAACTTATTCACCAGCAATTCCATGGGTGGATATTGTTGGCTCGAATCAAAACTTGTCGAAAGTAAACAAAGTTCATTTCATATCGTCAACCTGGCGCTCAGGTGGTGAAATCAACGGAGTGCTGGAGCGTTGCCAAAAAAATTTTATTTCCAGATTAAATTTTACTAAACTTTCCAGTTTAACTCAGCCGGAATGCTGGCTGGTTCTAATTCGTATTCCGGCTCCTGTGACACAACCGATTCAAGTTAGAATGTTCAAGGGGTACCATTTCGATGCGGCTTAGCCGCATAACCGAGGCCTAGGAACCGAAGCGGCGCAAAGCCGCTGAGGATCTGCCGGGCGAGGTGGCCACCGACTCGCCGTCGGAAGCAAGCGAACCTGTGACCCACTCGTTTGCCCGGCTTACTCAAACATAGGGGCTATCCCTAGTTTAAGTCCGACTGAGCAGTAGCGAAGTCGGACAGCACGCGCAAAAGCGATGTGGCGTAGCCACATTGGGTGCTGGACACAAAATAAAATTGGCAACGCTAGCAAAATGTAAACACAAATGAACACTCCCGATGAACCTATCGTCAATTGACATTTCGACGAGTTTTGATTCGAGCCAATAATATGGGCCCCAATTCAATACTAGCGCATGCCAAATAACTGGTGTATTGGTATGTGTACTTTAAAAGTCTCTTTCCTCTCGATGCCGTTTGTTGACCAAATCATCGGCCCTCACCGTACGATGGATTGTTGAGCTGTCTGATGTGATGATCTCTCTCTCTCGCGCAACATAATCAAGCTTTGTTTATGTTGCACACTGGTGTCACAGCGCGTCGCTTTACTCTCCCGCAACAAAAAGTCATCAAAATACCGATGAGTTGCTGGTGGATTTTAGAACGTGCCTATTGTTAGTTTCGTCTAAAATGTAATATTTTCGATTTGACGTTTTGTGTTTATGATAAACAGTTTTTCGGATTATTATTTCTGGAGGGTTTTTCATAGCGCAAGACGAATTTATTGTGGAAAATGAATGCAATCAGAGTTTCGGAGTATACTCTGGAGGGATTGCCATTCAGGATTCACAGGTTTATTATTATTGTGGAGAGTGAATGCGATCAGAATTTCGGGAATTATTCAGGAGTGATCGTTATTCAGAATTCGCAGGTTTATTTTTATCGTTTATGATGTGGAAAACGTACATGATCATTAATTCGGAATTTATTCTGGGGTAGATCATGATTCTGGATTCTCAAGTCGCGGTTTATTTTACAGATTATTGTTTTCAGTGGTTCGGCTAATTCATTGCTGAAGTGAAAACAATGTTCTAGTATTGTTATTTTCTGGAATTTTCATAAATTTCAGTAAAGTAATGTTTTTGTAATTGTTGTATGAATGTTTTTTTTTGCGTGTTGATGTTTGAATGAGTTTGCTTGTCATATTTGTTTTGGAATTTCATTTCAATAGCTAAATTTTTCAATTCAGTAAAATTAAACCCTACGAAAATTTGATTGAATTTTGCAATTCAATCAAATTTTCGTACAATTAGTAGGGGATGATGTAGCATGTTCACCTTTTTCGTAATTTTTGTCATTATTCGTTCACTACGCTCACTATGCCAAAACGCATCACATCAAGAAATATGCAGAAGCTTGTGTACAAATATTCCCTCGCATGCAATTTTAGCCTATTTCGGATGAACTTTCAAAAAATATTCCGTCTCACCGAAAACCAAATGCGCATTAAAATGAAATGGATAGATACGAATGGGTTAAGAGGAAAGAGTAGGGGAGACTGAGGAGACTTGATCCCCGGGGAGACTTGATCCCATCATTGTAACTCAAAGGCGGATCAGAATACATTAATCGAATATACTAGAAAGTTGAGCAGCTTTATCTAAACATAAGTTTCTTTAATACAAAAAAATAAATTGGACATGTGTCACCGAATTTTTAACGATTCAAAGAAAAAAATCTCAGAAGAACTGAAGAAGATTTATTTTCTAAATTTTCAAACTTGTATACAATTGATAAAGTCACCCACTACATACTATACTTTTGCATACAGAATTACAGGAGAATGTCAATTATATGAATACGTTATGATTGAGCTGATTTTTTTGTTTAACTATACTTGTACTAAAGTTTGCTGAAATAGATGCTATGGGTTCACTTGATCCCTTCAAATTCGTGGAGATTTGATCCCCTTCGCCATGCTTCATACACACCACTGAAAATAACCAAATTCACACCAGAACAATTAAAGTCATTGTTGCCATAAAATGACAAAAAAATACTGTCAAAAATGAACGCTTCATCGTACAGAAACTTAACTGTAATTTTTTACTACAGTATACGTAGCAACCATGCATCCCACATTTGACGTTCCTCAACCATAATAACGACAGCTTTCAAATAATTGCACAGAGATTTGGGGAATTCGTAAAAAAACTTGTGAGAGATGCGTAATATGTAGTAACAAAAATAGTAATATGTAATCACAACAATTTAATCAATACCACAATACATTTATAACATTGAATGGGGTTAGGTACCTATTTTTGTCCTATTAGGGAGGGTACCACATTATTCATTATGAATTTTATTATTTCAGCTTCTTCGCTTTGTTGTTAGGAACCATTTTTTATTTCGATCATAGAGGTTTTAGCCTTAAGGTCATTCGGCTCTTACTAAGAGCCAATATATTAACAAAATTGTCTTGAGAATGGTGAAAATCTTCTGTTTGAGCGCAGCTAAAACTCTAATCGAGTACCCCAATTATCGCAACACCATTTGAGCCAATGCATTGAGCAAAGATGGCAGACGCTGCTCTAACCAAAGGCTTTAGATGGGTAGGATGATAATAGAAAAAGGGTAAAAATAGGCTTATTACCCTACATGCTATTTTAAACACGTTTTCAAAAAATAATCAAGTGTCCCCAAATTAGGGATCGAGTCTCCACTAATCAAAGAATTTTCCAGTTTTTTGTTGTTTTCCAAAAATGCTCATAGCTCATGTCCAGTATAATATTTCCATGCAATTTTTTTATGATTATCAGTCAACCCTAGAAACAATATAAAACTACAAAAAATACATAGTTTTTGTATCATTCCACGGAGTAGAATTGAAAAAGAAAAAAGGGGATCAAGTCTCCTCAGTCTCCCCTATTCTTAAAATTCAAGCGAGAGAAATGGTTGTCAAAAGAGTAGTATTTGTAAAAATACGTACTTCCGACTACGAATACTCGAATCACTTGACGCCTATCTGAAGATCTACAGAACTGCAACTCGTCCATTTCGATCCTGATCGTGGAAGAGGCAGCAGTGTGAAGTTCTTTTTTTAGTATCCGGTGTGTTTTAAAAGGTAATTGTTAAAAATGTGAGAAGTTTTTTAGGATAAAATTTATTTAAAAAAGTTCCTTTCCGATAGGCATAGCTAGTGCGGTCAGTGAATTGTGCGGTCAACAAATTTGAATTCGTTACATTTCGTGCGAACTTGTGTGTGAAAAGAAGGTAAGAATTAATAATTGTGTTGTGTGATAAAAAGCTTCAAAGCGTCGAATAGCCGATCGACGGCTTCTTTTCTTTTATTGAAAGTTTGGAGGTTTTCCGCCATCCGCGTTCTAGCGACGCATACGCTCGGCACACCGCCCGTCACGTTAACCACCCTGCTGACCCCACGTTCCGGCTTCGAAAGTTCCCGACGCTTTTGGCAAAAGGTCGGAAGGAAGCTGCAAAATCATCAACGCGCTTCGTTAGAGCGACGGCCATTTTCATCGTCGGAAAGTTGGCCGAATTCAACACCCAGTAGGCAAAGGCCTAATTAGCGTCATCATTGCGACGCCATTGTAGACGCCGTTCGTCGCCATCGCTGAATAGGTTTGCGATAGGAAGTCGGTGCCGAAGCCGCAATACCAGTCGGCACCCAGCTGAGATGCAGCTCTGCTAGATCGACGCTGTTCCAGAAATAACACATGTGAGTAAAAATAGATCATTGATCCGTGCACGTAGATCCAACACACACATAAAACTCAAACCTTCGAAAGCTTTCTTTGCCGCTCGAAAGCTAAAGCCGAGCGCGCATTTGTACTGCTCAGCGCAACTTTATCCGCTAGCAGAAATTTTGACCGCACTTAGGTAGAAAGAAAAGGGGAAAGCTAGAAAAAGAGGGAAGGAACCGGAAACATGTAAATATATTAATTAATAAAAGCTAGGTTTAGAATAAATGCCGTATTTTAATCCGTCCAATAAAATGTTTTCCTGTTAGTTAGTGTTACCTGAAATGTTTGTATTTTTTATGTTGATTAGCTTTCCCATGTAGTGAATTTGGTTCGAGAAGATTTCTCACGTTTCGCGTCGTTTCTGTAGATTTGAATTTTCTTTGTGTTTGTTTTACTCCGATGGGCTATCGGGAATTAGTCCCCACTACTACCTATTGTCGCGCTTATAAAAAAGATGGGTGGGTAATGTCTGCGACATAACCGGAGAGATGTAGAATACATAAGGAACACGTTCTTCAAATATGTTGATACTCATTAGGATTTTCGGACAAAAGCTGATTTGGGCGAGGAATATTTCAAATTATTCTTTACAAAAATGATGGTGGTCCTGAAAAGGACCGGTTTTGTTGGCGTTGTTGGCCTTGGTGAGGGAGATGGCTAACGATGAAATTAATTGTTAGCATGAGGAAGTCGCGTAGTACTGGCCAATGGAAGAACAGATAATAATTGATTCCTGAAAATCAATTTTTCTTTATTCATGTAAATTATACATACTTACAAATCTAACAGAAGATTCCTGATCATATTTCTGAATCATTAGTGCGAACATTGTGTAATTTGGTTAAGTACAATGAAAGTTACAAACTTTCCAAACTCGACCTTCTGTTCATTCAGAAATATTGAAATGGGGTGTCGTGGTCACAATAAAAAAGATGGGTGGGTAATGTCTGCGACATAACCGGAGAGATGTAGAATACATAAGGAACACGTTCTTCAAATATGTTGATACTCATTAGGATTTTCGGACAAAAGCTGATTTGGGCGAGGAATATTTCAAATTATTCTTTACAAAAATGATGGTGGTCCTGAAAAGGACCGGTTTTGTTGGCGTTGTTGGCCTTGGTGAGGGAGATGGCTAACGATGAAATTAATTGTTAGCATGAGGAAGTCGCGTAGTACTGGCCAATGGAAGAACAGATAATAATTGATTCCTGAAAATCAATTTTTCTTTATTCATGTAAATTATACATACTTACAAATCTAACAGATGATTCCTGATCATATTTCTGAATCATTAGTGCGAACATTGTGTAATTTGGTTAAGTACAATGAAAGTTACAAACTTTCCAAACTCGACCTTCTGTTCATTCAGAAATATTGAAATGGGGTGTCGTGGTCACAATAAAAAAAGATGGGTGGGTAATGTCTGTCACATAGCCGGAGCGTCGTGATTTCAATTCGAGACGTTAATTTAAATCTAATAATTTTCAACAGAATCACGTTTGAATGGGAAATTTTCAAATAATTCTCTATGGTAATAATGGTGGTTCTGAAAAGAACCTTTGGTATCGGCGTTGGTGTTGATGGTGATGCGCTGGATCGTTGGATATTTTTGGCATGATAGTTACGTGCCTGGCGAACTGTTTTGTAGCCTCGAACAAAACGACAAGACTGGCTTCTTTGGGTACCATTACGGCTGAACTTTATAAGCTTAGCTCGACTTTGAAATCCTGCACAATCTCACGAATCAGACACTGGTAGGGCCATTTTGTTTGCTACTAGCACGGAGCTGCACAAAAAATCATTTAATGCAGTTAGTTCACGGGGGCTGCCAAAAAGCTTGAATAGAAGCATGCGACTTCAACGTTTCTCTTAAACACATGCAACAACACATTCGTTTTGGTAATACTGATAATAACAGTAGAAAGGAATGGAAAAGCAGTGCACGAAACGAGCGAGAGGATAATTTAAATTTTTGTTCCGTGTGCAAGCTACTTCTTTCCACCCAACGTATTATGTTGCTTGTTGAAAATTTGCTACACACCTTAAAATAAAAGTTTCAGTTTAACTCTCACTAGAACACAATTGATTGGTCCTGAAAAGAACCGTTGCTTTTATTGTAATTTACGCCCACTCCCACAAACCGACCAAGTAGGCATCACTGGCTTCATTACGGCTGAGTTTTGTAAGCGTAGCTCGACTTTGAAGTAATACACAACCTTACGAACCAGACGCTGGAATGTTAGCCAGCGGATTAGTTGCTCCGTTGCCCTTTAGTTGGGGCGAAATACTAGCATGGCGACAGTTCCTGATCGGTAGTTGGTTGCGATGGGCCACCAGTAGCTGGGGCACTTTTGCGGACCGTCATCATCGCCAACTGCTTTCCTTCGGTGGACTGGCTGCTTGCTAGTGCTTGAACGAATACGAATGATGAGAAAAACCGACCGACCAATATTCATATATGAAAACACGAGAAAGCACTACTATCGCTCTCCCGCTCGTTTTCGTGCCATTCCTGTGCCTTTCCTTTCCGTTCGGCTACCAATACTAGCATAACCAAAACGAATATTCTGTCTTTCCATCGCCTTCAATCTAGTGGCCAGTGCTAGCAAACTTGCATGTTCAGTTTTTCAATAACAACATTCCAACAATATTTTCAAAGAATGTTGCAGATTTGAAAAGAAGGAAGGAGAAGATTTTCACAAATTTAAATTCTTTTGTTTTATTTGTTAGCGCTGATAAAGGCTATTTAGTTTGCTACTAGCAAGGAGCTGCACAAACAAATCGATTTATGCAGTTAATCAACGGAGGCTGCCAAAAAGTTCGAATAAAAGCATGCGACTAGTGTACTTTGCATGTTCTATATTTTATCAATACTAGAGAGGATCAATAAAATAATTCAAATTGTTATAGCGACATGCAATTGTGGCAACACTGGCCATGAGATGGTGGGGGAACACGCACATTCGTTTTAGTTATGATGGTAGTAGCAGCAGAAAGCAGAGATGCCAGATTTGCAGACAAGTCTGCAAATTCGCAGACTTTTAATTTAAGCTGCAGATTTTTTGGATGACGCAGATATTTGCAGATTTTCTAGTTTGGTTGCAGATATTTGCAGATTTTTATGTTTTGTTGCAGATATTTGCAGATTTTTGAATATAAAGGCTTTTGGTTACACTAGCTTTCCTGACATTTTTTGTACTTCCCAGACTTTTAAAATTATTATTGCAGACATTTGAAAAAAGTACCTGGCATCTCTGGCAGAAAGGAATGGAAAAGCAGTGCACGAAAACGAGCGAGAGAAGATAATTTAAATTCTCTTTCTTTCTTTCCACACATCGTATTTCTTATATTGCTTTCTGAAAATTATTTGTTATACACCATAAAATATAAATTTCAGTTTAACTCTTATTAGAACACAATTAATTGGTCCTGTAAAGAACCGTTTATTGTTTTATTGCGGGAGCATAATTCAGACGCACTCCCCGCGGACACGGTGAGCTAGAAACCACTATTTTGCATTCTCGAACAAACCGACCAAGTAGGCATCGTTGGCTTCTCGGGGCATCATTACGACTGAGCTTTGTAAGCGTAGCTCGACTTTGCAGTCCTGCACAATCTCACGACCCAGACGCTGGAACGATAGCCTACTCTGTTGCCCTTTAGTTGGGGCGAAATTCTTGCAGGGCGACAGTTCCGATGAGTCACCAGTAGCTGGGGCACTTTTTCCGTCCGTCGCTATTGCCAACTGCTTTCCTTCGGTGGACTGGCTGCTTGCTAGTGCTTGAACGAATACGAATGATGAGAAAAACCGAACGACCAATATTCATATACGAGAAAGCACTACTATCGCTCTCTCGCTCGTTTTCGTGCCATTCCTGCGCCTTTCCTTTCCGTTCGGCTACCAATACTAGCATAACCAAAACGAATATTCTGTCTTTCCATCGCCTTCAATCTAGTGGCCAGTGCTAGCAAACTTGCATGTTCAGTTTTTCAATAACAACATTCAAACAATATTTTCAAAGAATGTTGCAGATTTGAAAAGAAGGAAGGAAAAGATTTTCACAAATTTAAATTCTTTCGTGTTATTTGTTAGCGCTGATAAAGGCTATTTAGTTTGCTACTAGCAAGGAGCTGCACAAACAAATCGATTTATGCAGTTAATCAACGGAGGCTGCCAAAAAGTTCGAATAAAAGCATGCGACTAGTGTACTTTGCACGTTCTATATTTTATCAATACTAGAGAGGATCAATAAAATAATTCAAATTGTAATAGCGACATGCAATTGTGGCAACACTGGTCATGAGATGGTGGGGGAACACGCACATTCGTTTTAGTTATGATGGTAGTAGCAGCAGAAAGGAATGGAAAAGCAGTGCACGAAAACGAGCGAGAGGATAATTTAAATTCTCTTTCTTTCTTTCCACACATCGTATTTCTTATATTGCTTTCTGAAAATTATTTGTTATACACCATAAAATGTAAATTTCAGTTTAACTCTTATTAGAACACAATTAATTGGCCCTGTAAAGAACCGTTCATTGTTTTATTGCGGGAGCATAATTCAGACGCACTCCCCGTGGACACGGTGAGCTAGAAAGCACTATTTTGCATTCTCGAACAAACCGACCAAGTAGGCATCGTTGGCTTCTCGGGTCATCATTACGACTGAGCTTTGTAAGCGTAGCTCGACTTTGCAGTCCTGCACAATCTCACGACCCAGACGCTGGAACGATAGCCTACTCTGTTGCCCTTTAGTTGGGGCGAAATTCTTGCAGGGCGACAGTTTCTGATCGGGTTGCGATGAGTCACCAGTAGCTGGGGCACTTTTTCCGCCGTCGTCATCGCCGACTGCTTTTCTTCGGTGGACTGGCTGCTTGCTAGTGCTTGAACGAATACGAATGATGAGAAAAACCGACCGACAGATATTTATATAATCGCGCTAATATGCACTACTATCGCTTTCTCCCTCGTTCTCGTGCCGTGCATGAGCCTTTCCTTTCCGTCCGGCTTCTAATGGCCTAACCAAAGGAATATGCCGTCTTTCCCCCACCAAGTGCTCTCGTCAAGCAACCCAATGCGAATAACCATACGAACAAACATGTAGTGGACCTATATATAAACTTTTCATTATTTTATTGTTCGGTTGGTCTACCATAACGACGGCTCTGTGCGGGATGGGCTGAAAATTTTCACTTTTCCGAGTCGTTTTCGAAAGATTTTTCAAAACACATTTTTTTTTGTTATTAGTACATGTTATACATACTTCAAATTTTAATACAGCATAGAGGAACATATTTGCAACAAATTGGCCTAAAAATCAAATCATTCTGTTAAGTATGATAAAAGTTATTAACGTTCAAAATCTGACGCGGCGCCGCAGCCGAAATTTTGAAACGGGACCCCTATATTGAAACCTTAAATGTATTCTACATTAAAAAATCTCACATTGCGGGCGTCTGAAAGTCGCATCAAATATAGCCGCAGTTGCTCCGCAAGCAGATTTCAGTGGAGCTTTATTTTTCCGCCAGCTGTGTGCTTTTCGAAAGCTTCAAGAAAAAAGCTGCGCATAAATTTATATAGGCGGCTGTCACGCGCCTATCTCAATTGAGCTTTCATATAATCGCATATCGAGCGATTATCCTGCAAGGCACAATACAAAGCGAGAGGGAAAGAGTGTTCGACTGAGTTCTGCCTGTGATGATAACTGATCGTTTTTTTAGTGCATGAGCTTTCGAGTTGGTATAACGTTCATTTCTCTTGCGTCTTTGCTAAACATAGTAGTGGCTCCATCTATACGCGAAACGGACTGCATCTTTTCACATTTTGTGTTTACCTACCGTTCCTTTGCGCCATTTCGGGATCAATTTCTATAACCTGCCCTGAGGTTAGGTTTCATGCTGGGCAATTCTAACCTGACGAGTGGTCCTCTCCGGGGGTGGCGCTAAAGCTACTCGTTTAAAACGTTCTGAGGAGCGTTTTGGTAGACGGAAACCGTAAACGGCCATTTGGCCCGCTACAGTATGTCGACATTGTGAAAAACTGTTTTCTTCGTTACTTACGTCGAATTTGTGAGTGCGTATGTGTGCTTTCCGTACAGCTGGTCAATTTGACAGTTTCGTCGGTTCGTTTTCAACATGGTGAATCCGCGAAAAATCAGAATCGTGTGAACATGGCAGTTTCGTCGTTTTGTAAAAATAACTTAAAACATTTTAAATGAGGGAATGTCATAATTATCTCAAATTAGTAGTGTTTTTGACGGCATTTGAAATCATATACAATGAAAACCAGCTTTGTTTACATTTTGCGACTTACGTCCATTTGAAAAAAGTACTCGAGATATGTTGCGGTTTGATCTAAAGACGCTGAATCCCTCTGGATAAAGACTCGACACGTCAATCGTTTGTTTACCATTTATCTGTCAGTGTCATTCCAATCGAGCACGAGACCTGTCAATGTCATTCCAATCGAGCAGAAGACTTGTCAAATGTTGCAATCTGATGAATGAATTTTGGAAAGTATTGTAATAGTGAGTTAAAATATTTTCAATAAATTTCTGAATCGAATCGCTAAGACAAGGTAAAACATATCACTTTTGTTATAATGGTGCTTTCTAAAAGTTGCTTCAACCATTGCAGGATATTTTAAATGGTCCAATTAATTGTAAAAACGTGTTATCTTACAGCTGGATAATTACTGAGCAAACGAGTTTAGTTTATATTAATCAGTATTTTTGTTGAAATTCAGTACGAATTAAAGCTGGAAAAATGTTTCTTCCATTACCATAATAATTATTAGATGAACAATTTATGAAATTCTAGTTTTAAACAAGAGTTGTTGAAACACGACGGACGACACGACGTTCTTTGGGATATGGTGTTTGCTTAAAGCGAAACAGTTTCGGGGTTCCGTAAAATGGCATTAGTGAATGGTCATATTTGTATATATGAAAAAGACAACACTATGAGGTAGATTAAGTTTTTATTTCACATTTTTTTTAGATTCATCAAAGCATACAACCTATTATAAAGCCATGGATCGGCTATCGAATTGATTTCTACGCCCTGTTTTGGGTTCATACGTCTTGAGCCGAAAAAACAGAAACTTCCTGATAATTTTTTCTTTAATATTGTGACAGGATGACAGATGACTTACATGAACAGTATTTAATATGTGTAAAAGCTTTTCGAAGATTGAACCTTTATCATGTTCAGCTTCATTTATTGTTTGCCTAAATACTATCTCTAGCCTAACAAAGTATTTGAAAGTATTTTCATTAACATACACTAACGTCTGCCCTGTAAAATCTTTCAGTATCGTAAATTTGTTGAAACTTGCTAGGAAAGGCTTTTTCGCTATGCAATCGTTAATACAACAAACACATACAGAGCCTCGTATCGCAATTTTATGGATCACCATCCCAGCAATATGGTACACTACATTTGATTCGGAATCATTCAATCTTATCGAAAATGTATGTTTATGTAATGGAACCAGATCATTTTGAACAGTAATCGCCTTTTCCGTATTTTCCTTTTCTTGGATTCGTTGCCTTTTAAGTTCCTTTACATTGCTAGGAAAGTTCAGCAGCCAATCTCTTTCATCCGGATCGTAAGATGAACCAGAAATCTCCGTCATATATTGAGATATTGATAATTGTTTCAACAGACTTTTGAACTGTAAAGCTGTAGCCTTTTCTGTCTTAGACGGATTTGTGAGAATACATTTTCTACACAATCTTGGGTGAAACGACAAGTTAACAGAAACTTGTATTGTTTATCATTAAGAAAATATTGTTGCAGCCGTATAATTGAGTTAATTGTAAGTATAGTTGAAGCTTGCCATGGCTTCCAATTCCTTTTTGATCCAACTTCGATTTTGAACATAAAATTTTTGAAAAAGTTATAAAAGTCCAGAGTTTGTTAGTACACCTCCGAATTTCCTATATGAATTTAGAAAACAAACCTATTAAATTGGCTACAAAGTGTAGATTCATACTTACGTTTGCTAAGAGCTAGCTTGAACGTTCTGTTCTTCGACAACCGGAACCATTTGGAGAAACATTCAATGAAAAAGGCTGTTGGGAGTACATCCGGGCGATTCGCTACATCGCTGTAAAACCTCAAAGCAGCTGATACGTTTGGATTGACATATTTTTCCGAATTGATAACTTTCATTGCATCAAATGTGTTAATTTTATTTTCGAACGCCACATCGTCTTGTGTTAGTTTAGATGCAACTTTCAATAAATTGTTTCTCTCAAAATGGACAAGATCTCGAAGATGTTCAAGCTTTACCTCATTCGAACAGAACTTATTAGAGGCTACAACATCCGGCGGCAGTATTATCACTTCGTTTTTTAATGTGGTTTTCGTTTGAGGCGAAACTGAGTCAGTTCCTAACCCCAACTGCTGTCAAAATGTATGAACTGACAGCGGTTGGGGTTAGAACCTGACTCAGTTTCAGGTTCAAGCGAAATCGCCATAAAAGTCCTTGAACACCTGATTTGAATACGTGTACCACGTCTGGGATAATTTCTAACGTGCTTTTTGCGTCAGTTGGATGGCACACCGGCCCGCTTTCGAGTACAGTATTCTTCTTGAATCTAAGGCCCATATCATTACAAATTTTTTTATTATTTGGCCCGCAATCTGATGTGATGAAATGTATTTTGCATCCAATACGTTCAGCCTTTTTGATGACATTAACGACGATTTGCTGTAATATTCCATCCGGTATGCTGTTGCCTGTGAAATAGTAACCGACTACTTGCTTCCATCTGTTTCTTATTCCAACAAGCATAAAAACTAATGCATGACTGGGAAGACCCTGTTGTCCCGGAATGGTGATTTCACCGTAAAATTGTTTACTGGCAAGCCAAAACTTTTTGGCTTCTTGTATCGACATTTCATCAAAAACAATTCCGCAGTCTAGATCGTGGTCGGGCATTGCATTTAGTTTCAATTTCAAAAGCTCAATCACCTCATCGAGTATACCGCAATCAAAGATAAGGTCTTCCATGCGACGTTGAAGCGTTCTATTGGACGGCAGAGGAAATTTTTTGCGCTCATGCTCGTAGCCTTTACCCCCGCATACAAATCTTGTCTTTAGGCTTTCGGTAATAGTTTCATCACTGCATACTCTCGGGTTACTCTTCGTGTATAACAACATTTCTACTTGATCGGTATTGAAAGTTTGATTTATAGCATTTAATGCCAAGTCAGGTTGCTTTTTATGGTCGAACATTTGTTTTTTTTTAACTGTCGATTCTCTTGTGTTGCATCGACAATTTGCTTATTGAGTTGCTTTATGCGCCTTAAAAAATAAATAATCAGTACTTAATAAATTACATATATGCAAATGTTGTAAATGCCCTTCATAGCAACTTTTGGTTTTCGCGCAAACCAACCGATGCTCATTACTGTTCGAGCAACAAACTTCACAGCAGCTCGGCAAGCTGCTAACTTCTTGCTGCAACACAGCATTTTTATTGACCGGCAGAAGAGGTTTGAAGTTCTGGTCCTAGAATTGATAGATAAGTGTCAATAATGAACTTGTCATGAGGAGCCAAGTAGACCACAATATGACACTTGTTGACCCGCTCCTTTCCAATTGGAATAATACAGTACAGTACAGACTCAAGCTTAAATGAGGGCGTGAAAAAGGAATCCAGCAATAAAAAATCTCAATTTATAGGATTTACATTAATTGTGACTGTGACCGATCATTTCGTCCTCCCAAGGTAATGAAACGCACTTCTCGTTGAGCGGATGTATCAAAACGAGGGGATATTGAGGAAAGACAACGACAACGCCCTCGAAGAGATATTTTCATTCAAATACGGCCTATAGTATAGCTCTACCACACTGGGTGAGAAACAATAGCATATCTTTGTGTTTCAGCACTCTGCACATAAGTTCAACTAGGTATGGAGAACCAAAAATCCGGATACGCAATTGCATTACTGCAGGGCAGTTACATATCAAATGATATAAATCACACAAATAATACAGACGCAGTTTCCTTATCTCTACTTGCCTTAACGAACAGCACAGATGTCGGTTGCTAAGCATTGCGTGTATCCCGTTCGTGATATATGAAGGTATTCCATAACCTCGTGCTGCATTCAAAATGGATTCGAAAGACATGTTGTCAAAAGCGCATTCAATATCGAGAAAAGCTCCTAAACTTGAATGATTCTGTGAAAAAGCTTTTTCAATGGTGTAGACAACATTGTGTAACAGGGTGGTAGTGGACTTCGCCCGCTGATATGCATGTTGCGTTGCATGCGCCGGTGCTCGCCCTAGCTAACATCTTGAATGTAGTGACCGATTGAACGTTCCACTGATTTGAGAAGGAAGGAGGTCAGACTGATCGGTTTCATTCGTCCATTGTATTGATTCGATTGTCACAATTCTATGCCCAAGAATCAAAACTACCTGAAAAGAACTCAGGGGCAGTCGTCGGTGATGGCTCCGTACAGCCTAGGGAGCGTGTGTCAAAAAGACAGGTGAGTACTACACTAGGGGCTGATCACTCTAAGTATGTAAAACAAATTTGCATCACATTTAAAAAAATGCATGTAATTTCCATTTTTGCAACAACTTTGCACTCCCTCACAGAAAAGTTTGTTTAACAAACGTCCTACGCTGATCCCCTTTTTCGACGTTTTGCTGAAAGTAGGGCAAGTTTTTTGTAGAGTTTTGACGTCTTACACGCAAAGCAAAATACATTACACGCAACGCAAAATACATTACGAATTTCTGTTTTGATGAAAAGAAATGCATTTAATTTCGCTGATTTTTAAAAATGCATCACAAGTGATCTGCCCCTAGATACTACATCTTCGTCAGACGAGTATTCACCAATAGCATTTCTAATGGAATTGACATGAAAGTCTTCCGATTTCGAAAGTAACTTATTTAATCTACTAGTCTGGTGGAGCCTTGAGACATTTGTGCAGAGGCTTTTCCAACCACTTCGCTCAGAGGATCGAAGGGCATTTCTGTATTCTTTGCGAGCCTTCGGCCCGTCCCTCCGTCTGCGATTCCAAGCACTTCTGCATAACTTTTTCGGTCTAACAAGTTCGGTATTCCATCAAGGTGTTCCTCTAGAAGCACGCATAACTCAAAGCGGACAAGCCTCTTGGTATGCCGCTACTATGAGTGCGTTTATTTTATCCACGACCTCATCCAAGTCTTGGAGATTCAGTCGTCGGAAGATACCCATGAAACCTGGTCACCAAACCCTCTTCGTAGAGGCCCAGTACGTAGTTTTGGGATTACGATATGTGACGATTTCTAGCGAGACGTTTAAATGATCAAAGACGATGTTCTTATGATCAAATAACGACGGTTCGAGATCGTTTGATACGAGCCAGTTTGCCAACTCATGCGTAATACCGTCAGAGCAGAGAGTTACATCTAAGCGATTTCCTACATTAAGTATGTGCAGATTTGAATTACTTTAGTATTCCATAAATTCGGTGCCGCTCAAATTGATATCTGAGCGGCCCCAAATCATGTGGTGGGCATTTGCATCACTCCCGATTATGAGGGGAAACCTAACGACGCTGAATCTCTCTGGATAAAGACTCGACACGTCAATCGTTTGTTTACCATTTATCTGTCAGTGTCATTCCAATCGAGCACGAGATCTGTCAATGGCTGTCATTCCAGAAGGATTCGAAGCGAATTTCCTCGGATTCTGCTTTTGAAAGGTATCGTGCTCGATTGGAATAACACTTACAAATAAATAATAAGGATAAGATAGAGATGGCGAGTCTTTATACAGAGGCATTCAGCCAATGTGTTTTATACTAAGGTGTGATAATGCTATCGATCTCTGTAAAGCACGTGGACAGCGGGTATATGGAAAATATATGGAGTTGAACTTTATCATGTAATAAATTTACAGAAATTGAGCGAGAGAGCAATACAGCATTGCCACACCTTAGTATCCAGTACATTGGCATTCAGCGTCTTTAAGGAAACCCATTTCTGCCACAGTATGAAACCCTTTTGAAATCAGCAGAAAATACGCGTATTATGAAAAAAAATTTTTTATAAAAATGCAGGTCTGGGTCATCCTAAAAAATCTCAGAAGGTATTGTGGTTCACTTGGCCGTTATCACAGGTTTTTGACAAAAATAAATTCTGTGAAACGGTTGACCTAAAATAAATTCCATTAGACCATTTTCGAATATACAATGAATGTATTTCACAAGAAAAAGAGGTATCTTTCTGAGCACACCTGATAATTGAATCTGGCCAGTATTACATTCTTTTATTTATTTATTTATTACATTCTTATTACATTTGCACAAGCGCAGGACTGCCACAAAGCTGAACCATATAGACGTTGACACACTTAAAACAAAACCTGTTTTAATCCACCTAGCGGTGCAATAGGGATCTTTAGGGGTATGCGGGTTAAGGCATATCCTGATGCAGAATAGTACCGTGAGTTAATATCTCAGTCCTTTTTCATTTTTTAGGCCCGAAACTATTGAAAAAACATTTTTTAGTTTGTTTCCTTTTAGGACAATAACACATCCAAACCCATGCGACTTGCACGACTCTATAGGTTGCCTTATCAGGTCTACCATAGTTTGCATATGAAACTTGGGATGGCAGGCTGCTAGCGGATTGCAAAAGTACCAGATCATGCTGTGTGGGGTGCTGTCCCGGTTAACAATGAGGCGAATGAGATATTTGCAGATACGTCATTTAGCAGGACAACTGTCAGTTTGTTGGTTGAATTTAATTGTTTTTTTTTTAATTTAAAAATCAGAAAAGGATAATTAAGGTTTAAGAATGATATGAGTGTACTCGTAAGGACACCCGCTATCAATACATATGAAAAACTGACATAAATTTTTCAAATTAAAGATCCCTATTGTGCCTTTTCAATAATGAACACGAGATTTTTTTCGTCGTTTATATTCATTTAAAGCTTTCACATGTACATATTACATTTTTATTATCCATGTTTCTCAAAATCGTAGTCCCAAAAAGTCGATTTCAGCAAAAATAAATTTTTTTTCGAGATACCATACAATCTCGACCATACATCCAAAATACGAATTCGATTTCTGAAATTTAAAAAAAAAAGAATTTTGAGTTCCGGCTTATATGGGAATTTCATATGTGACCGAACGATTTAGTCTATATTTCCGGAACCATATAAGCGTAGCGAAATTTTGTAGACATCTGTGGGGATAATATAGCTATCGTTTGGGACTAAGTTTGTGAAAATCGGCCGAACCATTTCCGAGAGACCGATGTGAGTTTGATTTTGAAAGATGGCCGATGTTCCCGGGTACTTCCGGAACCGTCTATGGTGGCCAATGTAGTCAACGAAAGTTTGGTTAGCCGTTTGTGATCTAGAATTGCAAATTTAAGTTGTTTGAGAGACATTTTAGCGACATTTGTGCTTTCATCGGAGTATCGGTTTAAATCGGAATATGCTTTATGACCGCACGCCACAACTCGTAACTCCGGAATAAAAAGTCGGATCGAGATGACATTTGATAGCCATTTACAGGGATAAAACACCTTTCATTTGAGACTAAGTTTGGTTGAATCGATTTAGCCATCTCCGAGAAACCGATGTGATTGTTATTCTGAATTTGGATACATCCGCCGAGGATTTCGGAACCGATTATGGTGGCCATTGTGGCCAAAGAGACTTTGAATGGCTTTTAGTGACCTAGTACTGCAAATCGAAGCAGATGTGGTCACGTTTTGTAAAAAATTTCACCTTTATACATTCATTGCACAATTTTTTAAAATCGACATTTTCTATGTGATCGTACTCATCACCCTTTAATTCCGGAACCGGAAGTCGGATTCATTTAATTTAATAGCAGCCTATGGGAACGTTGCACCTTTCATTTGAGACTAAGTTTGTGAAAATTGGTTCAGCCATCTCATACACACAGACGCATGTTTGCCGAACTCGACGAACTGAATCGAATGGTATATGTCACTCGGGCCTCCGTTAAAAAGTGTACTTTCAGAGCAATTGCAATACCTTTCTATTGAGAAAGGCAAAAACATATAATATATAATTAGTTTTATCAGCATGAATTCAATGTAGTATTCACGTTAAAATGGAATTCAGAGCGGACGGGCTTGGTTGGGGGAGTATGGATGGATGGTTATTGCTCTGAGAGGGGAGGATGCGTTAAAAATCCCCACGCACCTACCCACCACCCCCCACCCATGCATGCTTAGAAAGGGCTACTTATTACATATTTATATTACCTTTTGCATTCGTGAAACAGATTCTTGTTGATTAAGTATGTTCGTCGATGGAACAGATTGAGACGAATTTTTTCTCATACACACTACACTGCCAGCATCATTTGCACTGCCAATAGTCGGATTGCAAGCCCTGTCGTATAAAAAAATACATTAGTATAAACTGTTGGAATATTTTGTTTTACAACTCACCTCTGATAACTGTCATGCGGAAGAGTATTGCATTGCATGATTTCGACCTGTCTCATTAAAGGTCCACTACCCGAAAGAAGACGCTGCTCTCCAATATTTGTAACTGGTACTGTTCCTGCTAGCTGGGGTAGCACAGGTGTGTTCATATTCCCGGAATCGCCGCATGGGGTATTTCCCGAAAAATATCGAGCTTCTGCGTGTCGCTCGAGAGGAATAGTTTTTTTTCAATTTGTTTATTTGATAAGGCACGTATGCGTTAGCTTAAAGGTGCCATTTTTTCATTGCTTTACATTTTGAATTTCTTAAAACTAGGGGGTTACACATTTCAATATTATTTTGTTTTATATAATGAAACTAAAAAAAACTTTACAGCTAACTTAAACATATAAAAAGGGTATAATATAATATTCGTAAGATTTGGGGGACGGGTCATTTTGTGTGTTCTTTGTATAGTAATTCACGTTATGATTTTAGAAGGGAGATTGTAGGAGAAATTAATTATTAACTAAGCGGAACATTTTACAAGCTTATTAACTAGAAATAACTAGAGAGAGTGGTTCAAGATTAAGGGGAATTAACTAGGGCTATTTTAAAGTAGTGGTACTGTTGTGCATTTCTTAACGAGAATAAATATTGATCAACTAAAACTAGAAGATAGGGGGGCACATTAGTTTTGGGAAGATATTCAAGGGGAGAAGGGGGTGAAGTCATACATCTGTGTATCAGAGACATGGGAAGGAGGGTGGACAAGGCTGAAAGGGGGGGGGGGGGGGGGTGAGATATAAACTTTCAGTTTCCGGCATCAGGAATTAACGGCCAGGATTACAGATTCGAACGGATTGATCAACTAACACTAGAAGATAGGGGAGCACATAAGTTTTGGGAAGATATTCAAGGGGTGAAGTCATACATCTGTGTATCAGAGACATGGGAGAGAGGGTGGACAAGGCTGAACGGGGAAGGGGGATATAAACTTTCAGTTTCCGGCATCAGGAATCAACGGCCAGGATTACAGATTCGAACGGATGTATCAAGTATTGGGACGCCGGGCGATTTTCCTCGAGCCGGCAGGGGTTCCTCCAGACGATTTCGTAGTACGGCTCAGATACGGATCGGAAACACACCGCGTTGCGCGTGTGATGTTGTACTGTAGATCTCGTGTTGTTGGTTCATTCGACAGATGTTTTGTCTCGTCTTGGAGTCGTATCAAACCATCGTTGGGGTACGGTAGGCGGAAGAGGGCACTTCTGGGAATGATAAGAGAAAAGATAGGGGCATTTAAATTTGGATATTGATGGTTTTGAGGAACGTGTATATAAGGGACATGTAGAGAATATCGCGACTTGCTAGTACATCTCGAACCGGGACATTGGGTGATCTTCCTCGGGCCCGAAGGGAATCGAATAGTTGAGTTCTGGCAGAACAGTACTCGGCGCATGCCCAGACAACATGCTCGATTTCGTGATAACCGTTGCCACAAGCGCAGATACCGCTATCCACGAGCCCAATACGCCAGAGATGTGCGTCCAGCTTGTAGTGATTGGATATGAGCCGAGACATTACGCGAATGAAATCCCGACCCACATCCATCCCCCTGAACCAAGGTTTCGTCGATACCTTAGGGATTATCGAATGCAGCCACCTTCCCAGTTCACCATTGCTCCATGAAGTTTGCCAACTTTCGAGGGTCCTCTGATGAATAATACTGAAAAATTCGCTGAAGCTAATTGGTCTTTCATATATGTCACCTTGTAAAGCGCCCGCCTTAGCTAAAGAGTCCGCTTCTTCATTACCTGGAATGGAGCAATGCGAGGGAACCCAAACAAAGGTAATCTTGTACGATCTTACAGACAAAGCACGCAGGCGCTCCCAGATTTTCCCCAGAAAATATGGAATGTGCTTTCTAGGTTTCATTGAACGAAGAGCCTCGATTGAGCTGAGGCTATCCGAGACAATAAAGTAATGATCGGTGGGCAAAGTATCAATGATCCCAAGGGTATACTGAATAGCAGCAAGCTCTGCGACGTAAACTGAAGCAGGATCATTGAGTTTGAATAAGGCGGTGAGGTTTTGATTGAATATACCGAAGCCAGTGGAGCCGTCGAGGCTTGACCCGTCGGTGTAAAACATCTTGTTGCAGTCGACTTCTCGAAATTTACTATGAAAGATGCTTGGGATCACTTGCGGACGTATGTGATCCGGGATTCCACGAATCTCGTCTTTCATGGATGTGTCGAAGAATACAGTTGAATCAGAAGCATGAAAGAGATTGACACGGTTGGGATAGTATGAAGAAGGATTGATATTTTGTGCCATGTAATCGAAGTACAAGGACATAAATCGGGTTTGAGAATTGAGCTCGACAAGCCTTTCGAAATTTGCAATTACTAACGGGTTCAAGATATCGCATCGGATGAGCAATCGATATGAGAGTTCCCAAAATCGATTTTTCAGCGGAAGGACGCCCGCCAGCACTTCTAAACTCATCGTATGTGTCGAGTGCATGCAACCCAAAGCAATACGCAAACAACAATATTGGATTCGCTCTAGTTTGATGAAATGTATGTTCGCAGCGGAGCGAAAACAGAAACTCCCATACTCCATCACCGACAATATTGTTGTTTGGTACAGCCTGATCAGGTCTCCTGGGTGGGCACCCCACCATGTTCCGGTTATTGTACGGAGAAAGTTGATCCTTTGCTGGCACTTCTGTTTCAGATACCTAATGTGACATCCCCAGGTTCCTTTAGAGTCGAACCAGACCCCGAGATATTTGAAAGTTGAAACCTGAGCAATAGTTTGACCCATTAATTGAAGCTGTAGTTGCGCTGGTTCACGCTTCCTTGAAAATACGACTCGCTCAGTTTTCTCCGTGGAGAACTCGATACCTAGCTGGAGGGCCCAAGCAGATAGATTGTCCAAGGTATCTTGCAATGGTCCTTGCAGATCGACGGCTTTGGGACCTGTAATAGAGACCACACCGTCATCTGCAAGCTGCCTTAGCGTGCAGGAATTGCCAAGACATTCGTCAATGTCATTCACGTAAAAGTTATAGAGAAGGGGGCTTAGACATGAGCCCTGGGGAAGACCCATGTAGCTAATTCGTGATGTCGATAAATCACCATGCGAAAAATGCATATGTTTTTCGGACAGCAAGTTTAGCAAAAAGTTGTTTAGAGTCGCTGAAAGACCATGCTGGTGCAGCTTCTCAGAAAGAATTTTGATAGAAACTGAATCAAAAGCCCCCTTTATATCTAGGAAAACTGATGCCATCTGCTCTTTGCTAGCATAAGCCATTTGAATTTCTGTTGAGAGCAACGCAAGACAATCGTTCGTCCCTTTGCCTTTGCGGAAACCAAATTGTGTGCTTCAACCCAATTATCGAGGCGAAACAAGATCATTTTCTCGAACAACTTTCGGATACAGGACAGCATCGCAATCGGTCAATACGAGTTGTGGTCGGAGGCTGGTTTTCCTGGTTTTTGAATGGCGATGACCTTCACTTGCCTCCAGTCATGAGGGACAATATTACCCTCAAGAAACTTATTAAATAAATTCAACAAGCGTCTCTTGGCAGAGTCTGGCAGATTCTTTAACAAGTTAAATTTGATTCTGTCTGGCCCTGGGGCTTTATTGTTACATGATAAGAGAGCAAGTGAGAACTCCACCATCGAAAACGGTGTTTCGTTCGCGTTATTGTGAGGGGACGCGGCGCGGTAGATCTTCTGTGCCGGGGCGGAATCCGGACAAACCTTCTTGGCAAAATCGAATATCCAACGGTTTGAATATTCCACGCTCTCATTAGTACTGTTTCGGTTTCGTAAGCGCCGGGCCGTACTCCAAAGAGTGTTCATCGATGTTTCTCTCGTTAGTCCGTCGACGAACCGGCGCCAGTAGCTACGTTTTTTGGCTTTTATCAAACTCTTCATGCGCGTTTCCGCCATCGCGTACTGTCGGTAGCTAGCTGGCAGCCCGTCGTCCCGGAAGGTCTTATACGCAGCGGCCTTCTCCGCGTACACGTCTGAGCACTCTTTGTCCCACCATGGATTGGGAGGACGCCCGCGTGAATTCGCGTCTGGTACGCGTTTAGTCTGAGCTTGAATCGCGATATCGAGAATCAAGCCAGCCAGGAACCCGTACTCTTCCTCCGGAGGAAGCTCTTGTGTCGATTCTACTTTTTCGGATATCGCGGACGCGTAGCTCTTCCAATCAATATTTCGTGTGAGGTCATACGAAACATTGATTGTATTCGGTGGCCCTGAACCGTTAGCAATATTAATTACGATTGGCAGATGGTCGCTGCCGTGGGGATCAGATGCAATCTAACCGCAGCAATGTCCACATGCAATCTAACCGCAGCAATGTTGAGCAGAGGGACAGGTCTAAGGCGCTCGGACGCGCTGGAGGGGCAGGAATCCGTGTCATTTCACCCGTATTCAAAATGGTCATATTGAAGTTGTCGCAAAGCTCATGGAGTAGGGTAGATCGATTATCGTCATGAAGGCAACCCCATGCCGTGCCGTGGGAGTTGAAGTCACCTAAAACTAGCCTCGGTGCGGAGAGGAGTTCCGCAATATCGCAAAGCCGTCGGTGGCTAACTGAGGCTCTAGGGGGGATGTAGGTGGAAGCAATGAAAAGGTCTTTGCCTTTAATTCTGGTTTGGCAAGCGACAACTTCAATGCCTGGTGTCGAGGGGAGGTCGATCCGATTAAAAGAATAGCACTTTTTGATCCCCAAAAGTACTCCTCTGTAAGAGTCTTCTCGATCCAAGCGAATAATATTAAAATCGTGGAAGTGTAGGGTTATTTCTGAAGTGAGCCATGTCTCGCATAGGGCAAATGCGTCGCATTTCAAATTATTTAGTAAGATTTTAAACGAATCGATTTTCGGGATAATGCTTCTGCAATTCCACTGTAGAACAGTGATTAAATCCTTGACCTCGTTCGATGAATTAGCCATCGAAGGATACAATCGCTGAGAGGATTTCGCAGTGAACTGCATCAAGAATGTTTTTACTGCGGGGAGAAAGCTTATCAAGATACTTTTAAGGGGGTCAGAAATGTTTAACGCTGTAAGAATACGGTCCACAATGTCAGAGAAATTTATTAAGCCAGCACTGTTTTCTTTCTCTGGCTGAGATATGGGAACACTTGGGGTTTTTGATGTTCCTGGAAGTGCTGGGAACTCCTTTTCTGAGCTCAGGTTACTGAGACCGGGAGCGACTTGCTTCGGTTTGCACCAGTACTTCCTTGAGTAGTTATTTTAGGGGGACCATGAAGAGACACCTTCTGGCCTTTACAACGGAAGAGGAAATGTTCTTCCTTTTTCTACTACTTCTAGGCACAGCAGAAGATGTTCCCTGCTGGGGCTTATCACAGTCGCCTTCGTCAGTAGACAAGTTGGTAAAGATGTTCGTAGAGACAGGTGGCGTAGCTATCTTAAGCATTTCTGCAAAAGATCGCTTAGAGCGTCCCTGAAGGGAACGCTTAAGATTTTCCTCGCGCTGTTTGTACGCGGGACATGAAGGGAGATCATGTGGGTTTCCCGCACAGTAGAGACACTTTTCAACATCTCTACCACAGGAATCATCCGCATGATTCCCACCGCATTTCCCAAAGCGGGCTTTATTGCTACAATGGGAGGCTGTGTGTCCCAATTGTTTGTAGTACATTAGTACAGTTCATGACCCGCGGCACAAAGAGGCGAACAGGTAGGCGAACCTTGTCAAAGAGGAGGTAATTGGGCAGGGCAGGGCCGGCGAAGATCACCCGATAAGAGTCTGAGTTGACATATGTTTTCTTCACGTCAGCTGCGGCTGATGCTGAATGCAAACGTTTGCATTCCAGTATCTTCACTGGCTTAAGCATGGGGTCTTTGAAACAGCCAGTCCCATATTTTAGCAGGTTCGTATACGTATTTATCTTTGGTTAACCCAGGGGAATCCAGGAAGAGGAGAAATCCAGCCTCCCCTACATTGCCTCGTAAGGGTGCCAAGGTGTCGTCCACGCAGAGTGCGCCAACTACAATCAATAAATCCAACGGAAGTGATGCGCAAAAGCCGAAGCAATTTGCTCCAGGACTTGGAAATATTAATTCTAACAAGGAGTACCCACCACTTCCAGGGACACCAAAAACCCCAAGTGTCCCCTTTTTTCAAACAGATACTCAGTCCAGTAGCGGACTAATGAAATTTTCTGACATAGTGGACTTAATTTTCACAGCTTTCAATGTTACTGATCCTCTTAAAAGCCTTCTGATACGTTTCCTCCCTATAGTGCAAACATTTTTGTAGCAGTTGACCACTAAATGGCCCCTCCTTGCAGCGATCGTATCCTTCGATGGCTAAGTCATCGAACGAGGTCACCGATTCGATCACTGTTCTACAGTGGAACAGCAGAAGTATCCTCCCGAAAATCGATTCCTTTAAATTTTTACTAAATAGTTTAAACTGTGATGCTTTCGCATTATGTGAAACTTGGTTAACTTCCGATATAAATATCAACTTCCACGACTTTAATATAATTCGTCTGGATCGTGAAAACCCCTCTGGAGGAGTACTTTTGGGGATCAAAAAGTGCTATTCTTTCAACCGACACCAGGCATTGAACTTGTCGCTTGTCAAGTTTTAATCAAAGGTAAAGACCTTTGCATTGCTTCTATCTACATTCCTCTTAGAGCCTCGGTAGGGCACCGAACGCTTTGTAATATCACGGAATCCTTACCGGCATCGCGGCTAGTTCTGGGAGACTTTAACTCGCACGGTACGGTATGGGGCTGTCTTCATGATGATAATAGATCAACATTAATCCAAGATCTTTGCGATAATTTCAACATGACCATCTTAAACACGGGAGAAATGACGCGGATTCCTACACCACCAGCACGCGAAAGCGCGTTGGATTTGTCGCTTTGCTCGACATCGCTACAGTTAGATTGCATGTGGAAGGTGATCCCTGATCCCCACGGTAGCGATCATTTGCCTATCGTGATTTCAATTACTAACGGTTCAAGACCATCGGAAACAATCAATGTATCGTATGACCTCACATGGAACATTGATTGGAAGAGTTACGCGACCGCGAAGACGGGTTACCCGCTAGCTATCAACAGTACGCGTCGTTAGAAAGGCGAATGAAGAGTGTAATGAAAGCCAAAAAACGCAGTTATTGGCGCCGGTTCGTCGACGGGTTAACGAGAGAAACAGCGATGAGCACTCATTGGGGTACGGCTCGACGTATGCGTAACCGTAATAGTACCAACGAGAACTTGGAATATTCAAACCGTTGGATATTCGCTTTCGCCAAGAAGATCTGTCCGGACTCTGTCCCGGTACAGAAAACGTGCCGCGCCGCGTCTCCTCACGATACCGCGAACGAAACACCGTTTTCGATGGTGGAGTTCTCACTTGCTCTCTTATCGTGCAACAATAACGCCCCAGGGATAGACAGAATCAAATTCAACTCGCTGAAGAATCTGCCTGACACTGCAAAAAGGCGCTTGTTGAATTTATTTAACAAGTTTCTTGAGGGTAACATTGTCCCTTATGAATGGAGGCAAGTGAAGGCCATCGCCATCCAAAAACCAGGAAAACCAGCCTCCGACCACAACTCGTATCGGCCGATTGCAATGCTGTCCTGTATTCGGAAGTTGTTCGGTTGAAGCAAATGGCTTACTGTCAGATACACAATTTGGCTTCCGCAAAGGCAAAGGGACGAACGATTGCCTTGCGTTGCTTTCTACAGAAATACAAATGGCCTATGCTAACAAAGAGCAGATGGCATCAGTCTTCTTGGATATTAAGGGGGCTTTTGATTCAGTTTCTATCAACATTCTGTCAGAGAAGCTGCACCAGCATGGTCTTTCACCAATTTTAAATAACTTTTTGCTAAACCTGTTGTCTGAAAAGCACATGCACTTTTCGCATGGCGATTTAACAACATCGCGATTTAGCTACATGGGTCTTCCCCAGGGCTCATGCCTAAGTCCCCTTCTCTACAATTTTTACGTGAATGGCATTGACGATTGTCTTGCCAATTCATGCACGCTAAGGCAACTTGCAGACGACGGGGTGGTCTCTGTTACAGGGCCCAAAGCTGCCGACTTGCAAGGACCATTACAAAATACCTTGGACAATTTGTCTGCTTGGGCTCTTCAGCTGGCTATTGAGTTCTCCACGGAGAAAACTGAGTTGGTTGTTTTTTCTAGGAAGCGTGAGCCGGCGCTACTCCAGCTTTTATTAATGGGTGCAACGATCAACCAGGTTTTCACATTTAAATATCTCGGGGTCTGGTTTGACTCTAAAGGTACCTGGGGATGTCACGTTAGGTATCTGAAACAGAAATGCCAACAAAGGATCAATTTTCTCCGAACAATAACTGGAACATGGTGGGGTGCTCACCCAGGAGACCTGATCAGGTTGTACCAAACAACGATATTGTCGGTGATGGAGTACGGGTGTTTCTGTTTCCGCTCCGCTGCGAATATACACTTCATCAAACTGGAGAGAATCCAGTATCGTTGCTTGCGCATTGCCTTGGGTTGCATGCACTCGACCCATACGATGAGTCTCGAAGTGCTGGCGGGCGTTCTTCCGCTAAAAAATCGATTTTGGGATCTCTCATATCGATTCCTCATCCGATGCGACATTCTGAACCCGTTGGTGATTCAAAATTTCGAGAGGCTCGTCGAGCTTAATTCTCAAACCCGTTTTATGTCCTTGTACTTCGACTACATGGCACATAGCATCAATCCTTCTTCGTACAATCCCAACCGTGTCCGTTTCCTAGATACTTCTGAGTCTACTGTATTCTTCGACACATCCATAAAGGAAGAGATTCGTGGAATCCCGGACCATATACGTCCGCAGGTGATCCCCAATATATTTTATAATAAATTCCGAGAAGTCGACTGCGACAAAATGTTTTACACTGACGGATCAAATCTCGATGGGTCCACTGGCTTCGGTATCTTCAGTAATACTATCACCGCTTCATTCAAGTTCAATGATCCTGCTTCAGTTTACGTCGCAGAGTTAGCTGCAATTCAGTACACCCTTGGGATCATCGACACTCTGCCCACAGATCACTACTTTATCGTTTCGGACAGCCTCAGCTCTATCGAGGCTCTTCGTGCGGTGAAGCCTAAAAAGCAATTCCCGTATTTTCTGGGGAAGATACAGGAGTCCTTGTGTACGTTATCTGAAAAATCTTATCAGATTACCTTTGTTTGGGTCCCCTCTCATTGTTCTATCACGGGCAATGAAAAGGCCGACTCATTAGCAAAGGTGGGCGCATTAAATGGTGACATATACGAAAGACCAATCTGCTTCAACGAATTTTTAGTATTTGTCGTCAGAGGACGCTCAATAGTTGGCAAACCTCGTGGAGCAACGGGGAACTTGGACGATGGCTACATTCGATTATCCCAAAGGTATCAACGAAGCCTTGGTTCGGGGGGGATGGATGTGGGTCGGGATTTTATTCGTGTAATTTATTTATTTATTTCAAGTCGTCAATCAGATGTAGACCGGTTTCTTACAATAATTATTAAACTAACTTAACACTAGTTAAAATTTTGGTTTACTTTAAACTGCTGCTTAAGTTTTGTTTTCGACATAGTGAAGTCAATGCTTTCGCAATGTTTGTTGTAAATATTCATCATTTGGTTTAACGGGCCAAACTTGGCATAATTAGTGCGATGGCGAATTGTACAAAAGATGCTGCGGTTACGTAGTTGTCGAGAAGGAGCATAAAAATTTAGTTTCGATAAAAGTTCGATTGAATCAATACGATGTGATACAATGTCGTTTACAAATGATACCATAGAAAATTCACGACGATCTTTCAAGGTTTGTATGTCAATTAGCATGCACCGTGCTTCATAAGATGGCAAATGTAGTCCAGTCCAACCTAGTTTACGAAGAGCGAACATCAAAAACTGCTTTTGTACTGATTCTATCCGGTTTGCATGCGTTGCTGAAAAAGGCGACCAAACTATACTACAATATTCTAGTGTTGAACGCACATAGGCTACATATAATGTTTTTATTGTGTAGGGATCTTGGAAATTATAGCTGAAGCGTTTAATAAAACCTAGTGTGCTGTTTGCTTTGTTAATTATTGTGTTA
Organism: Topomyia yanbarensis; assembly: GCF_030247195.1. Taxonomy (NCBI): domain Eukaryota; kingdom Metazoa; phylum Arthropoda; class Insecta; order Diptera; family Culicidae; genus Topomyia; species Topomyia yanbarensis. The sequence goes on along the minus strand of NC_080670.1, from coordinate 82,506,862 downwards.
TAATGATCTATGAATGTTATTTTGGAATCTATAATAACTCCTAGGTCTCTTATTCTGTCACACTTTTCTACTTGTTGATTTCCCAATAAGATTCTATTGTTCTGTATATTATTCTTTCTACTCAATGTTATGGAATTACATTTTTTTACATTCAGTTTCAGCAGGCTTTTATTACACCATGTATAAAATATATTTACTTCGTTTTGAAATGTCTGAAAGTCTTCACCATTTCTTATTTCTAGAAATAGTTTCATATCATCAGCATATATAAGAACTTTTACATTTTTTAGAATGAAGGAAATGTCGTTAACAAATAAAATAAAGAATAGCGGGCCCAAATGAGACCCTTGAGGGACTCCTGATGTAACTTGAATTGGGATTGATTTTATCCCTTTAAATCTAACAGCTTGTTCACGATTTGTAAGATATGATTGTACCCATGTAAGAAGTCCTGGCTCAAACCCCATTTTTTCTAATTTAAAAAGTAGCATGGGTATGTCGATGCGATCAAATGCTTTGCTAAAATCTGTATAAAGAGCTTCAACGTAGTTTCCGTTATCCATTGCTGTTAATGTGTAGTTAATGAATTCGAGTAGATTTGTACTTGTAGAACGCCCTTTGAAAAAACCATGTTGCACATGGGTAATTCTGTTTTTGATTTGGTGGAATAAATTTTCATTAACAATCGCCTCGAAAATCTTGGGAATGCACGAGATGATAGCTATTCCACGATAGTTACGCACATCGGATTTTTTACCATTTTTAAAAATTGGAACTAGGAAAGAGCTTTTCCATGTTTTAGGAAAACAACCTGATTCTAGAGACATGTTAAAAAGCCAAAATAAAGGAGCGGTTAGTTCTATTGACAAAGTTTTTAAAAACACCGGTGGAACGCCATCAGGTCCAGGGCTTTTAGAGCTATCCAAGTTTTTTAAGGCATCCATGATTGTATGTACTTTTATCTGTTTAATGTTAATATCTCTTGAAAGTTCTGGGAGGAATGAAAAGTATTCACGCTCTCGATCCTTCTCTGAAAATGTAGTGTAAACTTCCTGGAAGAATGTTGCAAAAAGATTGCAGATTTCCTCTGAGTTATCGCCTACCTTTCCATCAAGATGCATTTCTGTTGGGAAATAATCCGATTTTATTTTAGTTTTTACGTAATTAAAGAAGTTTTTTGGGCAAGTTTTTATATTGCGTTCTGTTCTTGCATTGTACTCTTCAAACGCGATATCAATGGCAAGGTTCAATTGATCGCATAGATTTAAATAGTTTGTTAAGTTATCTTCGCTGTTGTATTTTTTGTAGATTTTGTGTGCTTTCTGCTTACGATTTTTTAAATTTTTGATTTCTCTATTAAACCAGATGGGATGTTTTGAGTTATAGTGACGCCTTCTTCTTTTCAATGGTATATCTTCGTGAATGACTTCAAATAATATTTTGTAGAAGATGTCTACGGCAGCTTCAACATTTTCTTCATTTCTTAAAATCATTTGCCAGTTTATTGCATTAATTTTTTGCCTCAAGCTTTCATAGTTAGCGGACTCGTAATCAAATACCTCCTCAAATTCACTATCACCAGGTCTGTCGTTAACATGCAAGAATATAGAAAACTCAATGGCTGTATGATAAGCTTCATTCTTCCATAAGGGAGTAAGTGATTCCGTTACACAGAAGTCTTCGTCTATATTCGTCATTAATAAATCTAAATAGCAATGTCGCTGATTTCTTATGTGATTTATTTGATTAAGTCCTAAACTGGCAGATTTATCGCAAATGAACTGCAAAGTTTCATTTTCCCCTACAACAGGAAGTAGGATGCTCTCATTATCAGCATCTGGTATGAAATCAATACCGCGTTGATTGAAATCGCCATATATGTGAACTTTTACGTGCGGGGAAAGACTATTAATAATGCATTCAGCAGCATGATAAAACTTTTCGTAAGTCGTTTTTCGAGCAAAATTTGGAGGAAAATACACCGAAGCGAAAACGTGAGTTTCGTCTTTAACATGTACTTTCACCCACACATGCTCGAATTCTTTTGATTTTATAGTTTTGATAACTTCTGCATTTAGTTTTGCTGAAATCGCAATCAAAGCGCCCCCTCCTGACTTCTTACCAGATACATGACAATCACGGTCATCCCTAAATACATTGTAATTGCTCCCGAAAACTTCTTCACTTCTCACTGTTTCGTCCCAACTAGTCTCAGTTGCTAAAATTACGGAATAATGACAACCTAATATTTTGTTTTGAATCACATTCATCTTAGCTGCACTTTTCATGCGGTTAAAGTTTTGGCAATAGACCAAGATTTCTGTTCTTGACTGAGATTCTCTTGGAGAAGTATTAGTTTTATGGGAATTAATTAGACCTAGCTCTACCTCTTCTAAATCTTGAATCGCAATATGATTTGTCAATTCATTATTATCTTGCTCTAATGAGCGCGTCGATAGCGGCAAAAACACTGACAGGCGCCAATTCCGGAGGGGTACATAGGTGTGGCAGCAGCTGTTCGATGTGAGGTGCTAGGTTGATCGGTAGGGCACGGGTTTAAAACATCGCCTCTCTGGAATGCAATGGTAGGTCTGAACGAAGTTGAAGGTGGCCTCGAAAAACGTTTCTTTGCCTCAGCCAGTAGCTCTCTATCCAACGGAAGATTGTCGATGTCGCGGCGTTTGTTATCGTGGTACGCAAATCTGCTGTGGTTGTAATTACATCCGTTATTTTTGTCGAAAATTGTGTGGTGTTTGTAACCGTGATTCTTGCGACGCTTAGTATTATTATTACTGTTACGGGTGGTGTCAAGTGCATTAGCGGGCCTCTGTTTATTCCGTTTCTTCTTTATTCTTGCTTTCTCCGCCGCTTTTTGTTGATTGAGACGACGCAATTTACGTGCGTCGTATTCGGACCAATCAGCCTTCCATACCTTAGAGTTGCCAAGGAAACGCCAGCCTGAGTTACTGGCTGCCTCGACAGACATCTCAGCCTCTAAACTAGGGGAGGAATCTGTTGCGGGTGAAGCAGCAGTCTTTTGTTCCAGTGAGTTTACTGCACTAGAAATTTGCTTTAACTCATCGATAATATCATCCGTGAATATTGGGTTTACATAACTCATATTCTGAGCCGAACAGTTGTTAGCCATGTCAGTTATCACGCTGCTGACCTTTTCAATTTCTGAACAAATTTGTTTCAACTCGCGTGTCATATCGGTGGTCAGTTCATTGACATAGGCTGCGATGTTGTTTTTCGTAGCTTTCATCGATATGTCGAATAATGATGTTAAGTGATTTTTTGTGGCAACGACATCAGTTTTGCCAGTTTTGTTGGAAGCAGCCAGCTCATTCCACAACTCCGAGGTTTTGGCTATGTGTGCAACCGCGTTATTATGATTAGCTGCAGTTGTTTTAATTTCGCCTTTCAACTCGTTTAAGAGCATTTCGATACATTCAAATCCATCACGGACATTGAAGTTGCTAAACGTGGATGTGAGTTTGTGATTCGACTCCATAACTAGCTTGTTGAGGTTGATGGCTTCTTGTTGTTGTCTGTACAGTTTATCGAAATTTAACTCCATCACGAGACGCTTCTGGCACTCGTAGCATATTGGCAGCATGTATGTTAGTATTCTTTGCTCATGATTCCTCTGAGCACCAACGCATGCAGCGTGGAATTTTTTCCCGCATGATCCATTGCAGTACCACACATGTTTGTCGTCACTCACTGTACAATTATTAATCGCGCACGGCATGTTTTACTTACGCAGCAATGATAAATGAAAACAATACAAATTAAAACACGCACGGTTAAACTTTAAACGGCGCAAATGGAAACGCGACCGAACTGTAACGACGACTTGAATGCAATGACTTATGTCCAATCACTACACCATGGATGCGCATTTGCGGCGTATTGGGCTTGCGGAGAGTAGTCTGTGCGCTTGTGACGAGGGCTATCACGACATCGAACACGTTGTCTGGGTATGCGCCGGGTATTGTGACGCCAGGTCTCAGTTAAAGGAATTACTTCGGGCCATAGGTAGACCACCCAATGTAGCAGTCCGAGATATGCTGGCAACTCGTGATTCCCCCTATATGTCCCTTATTTATACCTTCATAAAACGATAAATATCCCAATTTAGCCCCTCTCTTTTATTTCTCGTTTTTAGAGTTTCCTCCTGCCTTGTGGAACCGATCAGCTCCAGAGTGCCACTATGTAACCGCCGTCGCCCTTACCACTACGCCTGCTTAGAAGGAAACTGAAGCGAGAGCGACTCGAGGTCCGATGACTTTTGAAGGATTCCCCGCGGGTCCGAAGTATACCATCTGCCAATCCGGTACTCGACGACTTACGACCATCGCTGATCCCCCCCCCCCCCCCCCCACCCCCCGTTTGAGCGAAAGTTGCAAGTTTTGCTCTTCTTTCCCTGTCACCATACGCCTTCTCTCCCCTGTCCTTAATACAACTGCTGCTACACTGATGTGGAAATAAACCACCCTCTGAATATCTTGACCAAGCATAAGTTTTCGTTAAAAAAAATCGAATTAATATTCTGTATTCCTAGTTTTAAGATAGCTATAATTTTTACTCTTTATTGAAACTCTTGTCCTCCATCTTGTAAATAGAATTGAATCCCTAGTTTTAAGATTTCTGTGAAATTTCTCATAAATATTTGTTCCCCCTTTTGTGTACTAAACTATATTCTTAGTTTTAAGATAACCGTAAAATATTTCGTAAAATACTATTACTCCCCCTCTTGTATATCAAAGTGAATCCCTTGTTTTAATTTTTTTCATAAAAGAATCTTTTGGCCCTCTCTTGTATATTTAGGGTTGCCACCCCTCCGGGTTTGACCCGGAGACTCCGGTTTTCGGGAGCGATCTCCGGACCTCCGGGTTTTACATCAATTTCTCCGGGTTTGGTGGAAGAAGAATAATTTAATTTTTTTGGAATTAATTGATTCTTTACAAAATATTTAAAAAGTCTAAGTTAAATATTACTCTGGTTCAGGTTTATTTTGCCCGACTTACCTCGTTTCAAGGTGGCGAAGATGAGTTCACCAAATATTGCTGATTTCTTTCATAAGGCAATGAATATGAAAAACATCAAATTTACTACAAATTAAGTAAAGTAATATTTCGCTATATGCTACAATTTAAATGTAGCATCCCACTAAGTCACTCAAAATGATGTAAAAAAGTCATTTTGCTGCAATTTTTTTTCAAATCACTTCACTGTTAGTGGAGCTGCACCAAGGTATGGCAGATTTGTTCTAATCCAACTTACTAGGTCAACATCAAACGAGTTTTTCCCTTGTTGTTGCTACTCCTGCAGCGACCCTTAACTGTAGGCTAGGGGGTGAGTTTTGCCTCTTTGTACCCCCGACCTCTGGTGATGAATAACCGACACCACATAGTGCTTCCCATGTGATGCCGCAGTCTCCTTTGCTATCCTTTTCCTGTTAGTTATGGAGGAGAGCAATGCTCGTTCGACTTATCCTGCACAGCGAGAGTAGCTGGTGTTTTTATATTCTTGGTATTTAGTAGGGGAAGTGAAATACTACACCAGATTAAACCGACCAAACCGTTCTCAAATAAGAAAAATTTACAGCTTTACTCTAACGTAGTAATAAAAAGCGATTAAAGTGCTCTAAACTGCCGAGCAATCGTTTTGATGCCAATTTCCGTCTAGTTCCACTCAAAATCCACCACCCTTCGGTCCCCCCCCCCCCCAAAGTCCAGTGAAAATCTCCGGGTCACACACTCTCCAGAGGTGGTAACCCTATGTATATTGAATCTTATTTCTAGTCTTAAGATAGCTGTAAACTTGTCTATTTAGTTTAAATATCATTGGTTCATCTCTAATTGTTTAAGGTTGGACAGAGAAAGGGTAAAATTTGCAAACGAAAAAAGCAGTTTTTTTCCACACCGTATGTCAGATCTTCATAAAAATCAATCAGCAGTACTGTAACAACATTCTACATACTCTGATTGAATTTTATGAAGATCTGACATACGGTGTGGAAAAACAGCTTTTTTCATTTGCAAATTTTGCGCATTCTCTGTCCAACCTTAAAATTTAACAGAATCCACAGTTTTAAAAAATATCACCGAAAGCGTTTCATATTTCAACGATAGCAAAGAACAACCGGTGGAAGTGATACATTTGGGTTTACATGTAGAATTCTCGACAAACATATGATTACGGCCTAAAAGCCAACTGTCATAATCCACTTTGAATGGAAATTCCGGACAAACCGTTACATGCCAATCACAGATGTTGGTAGTAAACGAAAGAGAAAAGTTTTCTCTTTCATAAACTGTTGTGAACTGTGTTCAGCTAGTAACGGTTTGTCCGGAATTTCCATTAAAAGTGGATTTTGACAGTTGGTTTTTAGGCCGTAATCATATGTTTGTCGAGAATTGTAATATTTTGAAGTAGAATACAGTCGCGATTCGCTGGTTGGGCCACCGCCTCTGTCCAACCAACCAATTTGATTCGCTACTTGGACCGACTGACAAATGTCAAAAACTCTCCAAAGAAGACATTAGTAGTATAAAAGATTGTTAGATAGATTGTCAAAGTAAATTCGACATGAGATTTTGACGTTCAGATGTTTTTTAGTTGGACAATGGTCCTTAAAATGGTTTTGTAATCCGTTCCGTTTTACACCAGTTATGGCAATACTGTTCCTTTACTTACCACATACATGTACCAGTTGTGACATATGGTGTGTGCCATTTGTGGCATTACTGTGTACCGGTTTTGGATCTACTGCATACTTATGTATGGCAATTCCCGAAAAAATGTTCTTTAATTAATTAGCATATGTGTACTGGTTATTTTATCCCAAATCTGATTCACCTTCGTGTTGTTTGTATAATTAACAGTTATTAGTATGTTGAACACTCTAACTCTTCTAAATTCATGAGATTAACATCCGTTTATGCATTACAATCAAGAAAATCGACTTGATGTCCAAACTTCTCCAATGAATAATCAAATTATTCTTTCATTATTTCTTGAACTGCTTAGTATAAGTCTATAATGCAGTATGATTTCACTAGATTGTCCATAAATATCATAATCAAGCATAGTTTTTATGGATATTTGTCTTTATTTAAAATACTCTCATTTCATCGCATAAGTATACAAGAAATAAAATTTTATTTCATTTTTCTCTTTTTTTGTTTCTTCTTGAGTTCTTCTTCTTCATTTCAACTTCGGCTTTTTTGCGCTTGCGTTCTACAGCTTTAAGCGTCTTAATTTCTTCGCGTTAAGCCGCAAAGCAACTCGTGCCTTGGCTTTTATCAATTTCCGTTATTCTATTTCCTTCTTCTCTTCTTCTTTTCTGCGCATTTCCTCAAGTCTCTCACCAGCCGTCAGTACGGGATAATATGATTTGGAATAGTTACGATACTTTAGTTACGATAAATTCGACATGAGATTTTGACGTTCAGATGTTTTTTAGTTGGACAATGGTCCTTAAAATGGTTTTGTAATCCGTTCCGTTTTACACCAGTTATGGCAATACTGTTCCTTTACTTACCACATACATGTACCAGTTGTGACATATGGTGTGTGCCATTTGTGGCATTACTGTGTACCGGTTTTGGATCTACTGCATACTTATGTATGGCAATTCCCGAAAAAATGTTCTTTAATTAATTAGCATATGTGTACTGGTTATTTTATCCCAAATCTGATTCACCTTCGTGTTGTTTGTATAATTAACAGTTATTAGTATGTTGAACACTCTAACTCTTCTAAATTCATGAGATTAACATCCGTTTATGCATTACAATCAAGAAAATCGACTTGATGTCCAAACTTCTCCAATGAATAATCAAATTATTCTTTCATTATTTCTTGAACTGCTTAGTATAAGTCTATAATGCAGTATGATTTCACTAGATTGTCCATAAATATCATAATCAAGCATAGTTTTTATGGATATTTGTCTTTATTTAAAATACTCTCATTTCATCGCATAAGTATACAAGAAATAAAATTTTATTTCATTTTTCTCTTTTTTTGTTTCTTCTTGAGTTCTTCTTCTTCATTTCAACTTCGGCTTTTTTGCGCTTGCGTTCTACAGCTTTAAGCGTCTTAATTTCTTCGCGTTAAGCCGCAAAGCAACTCGTTCCTTGGCTTTTATCAATTTCCGTTATTCTATTTCCTTCTTCTCTTCCTCTTTTCTGCGCATTTCCTCAAGTCTCTCACCAGCCGTCAGTACGGGATAATATGATTTGGAATAGTTACGATACTTTACACTACGACGTGGTGTTAGTGGAAGTTCAAAAAAAGAAGAAAGTCTACGGTTTCTGTTGGATTGTTGACGGTTTGTAACTTCCTGGAGTGGTGTGGATTGGCAGGGGTTCTCATTATTGTTCGGTTCATCTAGAAAGTATACAATTTCAACTATGCTATTGTTAGGATTTTTTGCGTTCTTGCTTATACATTTATTTGACCGCTCAACTAATTCAGAATCTTGCAGTGGATTGTTAGAAATAGTATTTGATACATTAGCTATCGTCTCTATTTCCAACACCGAATTTTCTGTTCCACTTCGTCCATCTTGCCTATCTGAATTGAAATAATGTTTATGATTGAAACTTACAGCCTTGTTAATTCAAAATTCTACCACCTATTTCAATCGGCTGCCGAATCTGCGAATCAAACAATTCGTATTCAACAACAATTTCTTGTGAACCGTTCCGTGGATCAGAGTTTTCGATACCATGAAACGAATCTAGTTTAAAAAAATTTAACTTTATAAAAATTCAATCATGTTACCATATTCAGTTACTAGATGTACTGCTAAAGTGGATTCGTCGTCATTTGTACCTAAATTCTCTACAATACCGAAATTATTGCAACCAGGTTCGTAGAAATTTTCAATAATGATTGGATCCATCCCAACTGTTGGAGCTCTATGAGGCCTGACGAACGGATGCACAAATTCGCGATAGAAGAAGCGTATAATTCTATCTTCACAAGAAAGTTGACTAATATCGCCTTGTATTTTTTGCATTGTATGCGGACCAATCATGTCAACAGCTTGGACAACCTTATCGAATTCTACATAACATATCGTGATTGAGATGTCTCCATAGAGAAAGCTGGATGTTCAGATGAAGAATTGGAACGAACTGACGCCGAAGGCATGTGCTCGAAGTTGGTGAAGATTCCGCCTCAGAACCACTGCAAACTAGGTTTGAATTTGGATCAACTTCTATGGGTACTGTTGCGGTTGCCAAGGTGGACAACGGGCTATGGTACGAAAGTGTGGGATGAGTAGATGCATCATCTAGTACTTGTTTACTTGCAATGCATTTAGTATAATCTACACTATCAGCTCTAAAGGGGTAAAGGCCACAACTTTGAAAGCCATTTTTAATGCTCTCCGTTTTTATGCCTTGCTCCACTGCCTGTGAAAGTGCCCTACCAAAATGTATTAATGTGAACATTTCTCCGCATTGTTCAAAGCGCCAACTTTGAACCACACGTCTCCATGCATCTTTCAGCGGTTTGAAAACCGAAACATCCGCCGGCTGCGTAATATGAGTGGTGTTTGCATAAAGTGATACCAATATAATACCCAACTCTTGACAAAGGTCTGCCACCTCCATTGCTTTATGGGAAGCGTGGCCGTCAACAAAGAAAACCACGGGAAATTTGACAGCTTGCTGCACAAGAAAGGGATGAAACACTTTTTTGATGTAAAACCGAAAATTATCAACATCCAAGTCACGATTCAGTCACGATCACTAAGTCCTATAGCCCACTCGCTTGGAAAACCTTCTGCTACTTCTTTACGCATTCGTTTTCCGGGTAGGATTACTTGAGGAGTAACTACCGCACCGGCCGCACTGAAGGAGAACATTACCGTCACATTTTGTTTCCCAGGAGCTTGTTCTACTTCATAGACGTTACGGGACCCAGTTCGAGCAATAACTTCTTTCGTTTTTGGATGAAGATAGAAGGAAGTTTCATCGCCATTGTAGATCCTAGTTGGGTCTTCCATAATATCAAAGAATCCATTTTCCAGTAACCAATCTTTAGTCATGGTGAACCATCCACGGATATCTTCTTCACTGACTCGACTACTGGCCGTCGTTACCGCTTCCGGCTTATGCAGTGAAAGACCAGGATTTCTTCTTAAAAAAGCACTAAACCATATACGACCTAAACCAAAAAATCTTGTTGTTAACATGAATATTAAGTTTGGCTTACGTGACTGTACCTAGTATGTTGTTTTTAAAAGACGTTTGGCGGGGATTTGATGCCAAAAACGCTTTTACTTTCGCCATCAGAGCTGCACGTGTAACAGGAAAACCCCGGTCTTGCATTCCGACCAACCAGCGAACAATACCGTCTTCTTCATTTTGAGTGAGTACTGACCGAAGACCTGTGGTGTTTTTGTATTGCCAGTTACCACTCATTCGGTAACGAATTGTGGACATAGGAGTTCCGTACATTTTGCAGGCCTTGTACAACGTCATTTCACCCTTCCGTATGCTCGAAATGCACTTGTTAATGGTTTCTTCCGAGCATTTTTCACTGCCGGGTTTTCATTGTACTTTGAAGTTTATACTGAACAGTAATTAGGTATGTACAATCACACAAAACACTAAAAAGTTATGCCTAGGCAGTTATTTGCAGAGTCGTAGAATGTACACAAGCTTATAGCCACAACTGGAACAGTAAAAAACGGGCCCATATTATTGGCTCGAATCAAAACTCGTCGAAATGTCAATTGACGATAGGTTCATCCGGAGTGTTCATTTGTGTTTACATTTTGCCAGCGTTGCCAATTTTATTTTGTATCCAGAACCCAATGTGGCTACGCCACATCGCTTTTGCCCGTGCTGTCCGACTTCGCTACCGCTCAGTCGGACTTAAACTAAGGATAGCCCCTATGTTTGAGTAAGCCGGGCAAACGAGTGGATCACAGGTTCGCTTGCTTTCGACGGCGGGTCGGTGGCCACCTCGCCCGGCAGATCCTCAGCGGCTTTGCGCCGCTACGGTTCCTAGGCCTCGGTTATGCGGCTAAGCCGCATCGAAATGGTACCCCTTAAACATTCTAACTTGAATCGGTTGTGACACCGGAGCCGGAATACGAATTAGAACCAGCCAGCATTCCGGTTGAGTTAAACTGGGAAGTTTAGTAAAATTTAATCAGGAAATAATTTTTTTTTGGCAACGCTCCAGCACCCCGTTGATTTCACCACCTGGGCACCAGGTTGACGATATGAAATGAACTTTGTTTACTTTCGACAAGTTTTGATTCGAGCCAACAACATCCAGCCGAAAAAACGGCCTACTTCGCACGATGCGAAATAAGGAACATGGCTAGTCAAGTGTACCAGTTGTAGCAGTAGCGTACACACTAACCCAGCCCAAACTTGTTCAGTAATTTTTTTTGACGACTTGCTCAGTAAAGTGATATTTTTAAGGAGCTGTCAGCAAATTGTTTAAAAATTTGCAGAATAGTTTTCATTTTTTGGCGATTTTCAGTAATTTTTCGAATAATTTACTGAAACCCGCAATATTTTTCACTGAATTTATCAGTTCTTCTGTTTTTTCGGTACATAAACATTATCCAGTAAAATACTGCCTGATTGTTCGGCAAAATTGAACCAACGTTACCGAACCTCGTCAAAAACTTACAAAACAGGTACAGCAAATCATCTGTCAAGTCGCCATTTTCAGAGGAAACTGCTGACTGACCAGTGTTTTTTGACGTTTGGATAGAACGGATTGCGGAGAGTTCGGTACCAAATTGTTTTAATGAATTGATTACCGAACGGTTTGCTGTTCAAAACCCCAGCAAAATTTTACTGTACCCAGTAATTTAAATTAAGTGTGTATGAACAAATAAATATGAATAAATGGTGTATATTTTTTTTATTAAAACTATTTGTATTAAATTTGCCTAGAACGATATTTGTTAATATTTATTGTGCGTATTGTACTAATTTTTTATTGAACTGGAAACGTGTATTCTTAGCTGAACTAGTAGGTTCACGGCGGGTATGACAATTTGAAATAAAATAATAAAATAATGCAACACTTTTGTAATGTTATCAAAAGTATCCAAAATAAACAGTATGCAGAGTCCCTAATTTCCCCCGGTTTCAATCCCGGTAATATTTAATCATCATTTGCCAATCTCTTGGATGCTCGATTCCATGAGTTAAGTTGCATCATAAAGAATTAGCCTTAAGCTAAGTAAGTTTCATTAACGCTGCGGCTTGTATACGCGAAGACAATGTTTAATAACAACAAAATTGTTTGCTTACGCCGCGACCCTACTGTAGCAGGGGCATGGCATCACCTTATGGAGCAGTCCATTGTTTTTAATTGAATCGGCCAGCGACCGACAGTTCTAGAGAGAGCTTTAGAAATGCTTTCAAAAAACTTCGTGCATTTCTCTCAGAGATGCGCGAAAGTGATCTAAACCCGCGTTGTTAAAAAGTCTTTTAAACCCGAGTTAAGAAGTCAGTCGTTTAGGGCAGTCGTGAAAAATTAATTAGGGTTCGCACGCGCAACAGGCGCGCTGGCGAAGAAGTAAGTCGGATAAGCGTGTCGGATAAGTCAGTCGTGGAAGTCAGTCGTGGAAGTCAGTGGTATTAAGGCAGTTAGTGACCGCACGGAAAGCAGGCGTGCGCGTGTCGGTCAGTCGATATAAGTTAGAGTTAGCACGCGAAAAACCGGGGTGCGTCGTAAAATTAAGCGGAAAATTCGCCCGTATGTGAGCATGTAGGTATATGCCTGAAGGTGTAACGCAAAACAAATAAAGGTAGTGAAACTTAGTGTTTTTTCTGTGCGATATTTGTGCGAAAGAAAACGAAATAGCTTACGTCCACCCTGCTCCCGTCATATAAAACCAGTGGCCACCGGCGGCCGACGCTACATTCTGGTGACAGCGGATTTGGCCGCAAAAGTGAAAGGCTAGGAAACGCCAAAAACGATTGGAGTAGACAGTGAGTGAAAGTTGTGGATTTGGACATATCTTAGAAAGTTTGCTTGTTGGTGGTAACCAGTTTTAATGCCTGAAATAAGTCTCGTCGCGAGGAAACCTTAACCATAAGTGTAGATCCGAGAAAAGCAGAAATTCGACGATTTCTGATCGTGTTAATATTGAATGTGATGAAAAAAAATGCGTAAATCGTCTGCGTAATATTGATGTTGAAAACTGAAGAAAAATCGCAAACCAGTCACGAAAAATGCGATAGCTTAAATGTGGAAAAAGGCAAACACTCAGCAGATCTAATCGATTCAGTGCAAGTTTCTTTGTTCGCAAAACTTTGACAGAGTGCGTCAACGGTCCCGCACAAATACATCGTTTTGCGCTTGATAAGAGTTTGGAAAGAGTTTCCAACAGATTTGGCATCACGTGAAGTTGTGCTGTGGAACTAGCGGCGCTCCATGTGCTGTAGAAATAGTGGTCTACATCATCTCGGCAAGAACGGGCAGAGCAACAATGCAGTTCAGGTAAGTGAACCGTTTCCACTTTATTAGCAAAATTTTACTCGGCATTTTAGTTATTCACTCCCTTAGAGTCCTTTGATCTGTCATGTTCATATTAATGACTCAAAAAGTTTAGTTCAGCCAAAAAAAAATTTTTTATTGCCTGAAGAAAAGTTACAAGCTAATACTTTTCATATTTCTCATCTTGATTGAGCGCTGACATTTGATGTTTCTCATCTTGTTGAGCGCTGAGATCTGTCCTCTAATTCGAACCATCGAATTTTAAACAGCTATCACTTTTTAGCACAGCCGGCAAGTTTGTTAGTAACCTCATGGACTTTAATCAATAAGTTCTCTTAAGGAAAAACTTTGATTTTTGGAGATGAAGATGAAAAATGCGATCTCTCGCAATATATTTCGCTTTCAGCCCATGTGGTAACCATAATATACGGGGTTTAAAGTAATTATTCAAGCAAATAATCATTAATTTTCAGATTGATGACAAATTAACACTAAATCGATGACAAATTTTTTATACTAACACTAAACAGACCGATAGAAATGGCGAGTCCAAGCTATCAGGTCAGTTTGTTTTATCAATACCGACCCTCCTTAAGGATATAAGGATCACTGATTAAAGATCCACTGAAAGCGCTACCAGGGTATCATGACCCGGAGCAGCACGTTGTAGGTGACACGCAAACGTAGCTGTCCAACTTAATTTATCCATTGCGTCGACGAAAACCGTCGCAAGCAATGCAGTTGTTTTCTAAATAAACGAAACCGCGGTCAGACGTTGGATGCCGCGTATATGATGCACACAGCACCATAAGTACTGGTGTTTTCCTTTAACGAGTTAATTAATAAACAAAAACGTACGAGCTACGTCTTTGATCGAGACCTGGGAGTAGGTCAAGTTCATGCTATAGCAGCAGCGTTCTGTTTCACGAAAGTAACGTTTTTGTTACGTATGCCTTTGATGTCGCCCGTACATTGGGGGTCACAGAGCAAGCAATCAAGAAACAACAAAAAATAAACATTTCTTCCACCCACTATATATGAAATTGAGAAATCCAAGAGAAGAGATATACATGCAAAATGAATTTTAGAAATGCTACACTTATCAAGTAGATATGACAGATAGGGTAATCCAATTAAGAAATCGCTTGGTGAAGAAAACTGAAAAGTCTAAGAAAATTAAACCAATTAACAAGGCAAAAATAAAGTCTACGTCGTTATCAAACCAAAAAGGCGATAGAGTAATCAAGACTACTAGTCATTTAATCAAAAAAACCAAAAGAATTAACGAGAAACCGACTTTCCGAACAAGAGAATAGACGCTCCATTTCATTAACAAATAAAAGTAGCTGTCCAACGTTTCATTCAATATGAAAACCGTCTCACCCGGTTGCCATAAAAAGAAACAAAAAAAATTAAAAACAAACCCATGAACCCATGAATTCTTCGCTCCGGCAGAACTAACTACGTAGCGCAAAACAGTTGGAAGAACGAATTAAATGTCAGGTTCGAGCAAATGCAAGCGTCGAAAATTGAAGGTCAGGTTTCAATAACTTGACCGCAAAATTAATAACTTAAAACCATGTAGGCCATTGGAATACGGTGTTTACCTGTGGATAAAAACACTGTTATATGCTGACTGTATTATGTCACCCGTTGCTTTGCGCAAAGTGACTAATTCATCACTTTATGAATCACGTGCAGTTATGATGTAGTTTATTTAGCCAGCCTTGACCATAGTCAAGCTTACGTTAGAACATCAGGGTGGCTTAATTATGATTAGCAAAATATTTTTTATAAGGTTTTGTTAGAAAACACTTCATAGGAAATTTAAAATATAATTGAATCGGCTATAATGCGTTGGAAATATATCGCTGTGAGCAAGATTAGGGTGGTTCGTTTTTCATTGATTGTTAGAAGTCAATAAAGTTTTGATACCACTATAATTTATTGTTTGGGGCAATTGAAATTAATAATAAAAGAATACACGATTATTGAAAAATGGATAAATTAATAATATTGAGAAACTTATTAAAAATCGCATGGCAGCAGAGTGTGCTGTGGAACGAAAATATTTCAATAAATATAAAAATATAATAATAAAAGGATTTAATCCAGTTAATATTCCAATTATACTTAATAGCTGGCAACCATATTAAATATTTATTCTATTTTGAAAAGATGGATTACGAGTTTCCGAAGACGGAAGCAATTCAATGCATTCCAGAATTTGATGGATCTACCGATGAGCTAGATGCATTCATCTATCATATAGAACACTTTGAAAAGCAAATACCCCAGGGAGTGTCACGAGATGAGTTGATCTACGTGGTACTCTTAAAACTAAGAAAGAATGCAGCAGCTCAAATATTGAAAATTAAAGCCGATACTTGGCCAGAATTAAAACAAAATTTAATAAAGAAATTTGGTAAACGAGAACGGATAGAAGAGGTAATTTCAAAAATTGAGACCCTTCGACAAAGTCCGAACGAATCGTTTAAAGAATATAGAATACGGGCTGAAATAATAAAAGACCAAATTGATGTTTATAATGAAGGGACTGGCATCAAGGATATGCCGATGATTATTAGCCTTAGATTACATTTTATCGCGGGTCTGCGAAATGAAGAGTTAAAATTATTTGCGCGTGGACACAGAGGGATGCCACTAGTGCAATTACTGGACTACTTAGAGAACGTAGATATTGAAAACCAGTGTCTGAAAGAGATAGAGAGCAGGCTGGAATTGTTAGAATTATCGCGTACACGTACTGTTACGCAACAATGTTGGACACCGAAAAGATATATCGGAAATCCAATTGAATATATAGATGAAGGTAGAGATTATGAGCTACCTGAAAGAAATTATCGGCCAGAAATAGGCGAAAGTAATTTCAAATATTCACCGCAGAATTATGAGGAAACTTACTGGTCAGATTTTGATCAAAACACAAAAACTAAAAATTTTAAACAGAATCAGAAGCCCCGAAGGCAAGATTATGATTCTAACATAGGTCACTACCAAGACCAAAATAGCCAATTGGGCGTAAATTGCTTCACGAATGAAAGAAGCATAAATACAAATTTACGGAATTATTACGCAACCAGACAGGATGCAAATACTAACAGGCAGTTGCCTGCCGAAAGATACAATGGCTACGAAAGGCCCAAGACAAAGCCAGATAACGGCAATAATAAATTGGGAAGAGATTCTTCTCAATATGAAAAATTGAATATAGAATGTACTAGGAACAATCAGTTACTAGTAAATATCGCCTCAGTTGCAAGGCCAGATACTAAAGTTAAGTATATGCTTGATACAGGAGCATTCCTTAATGTAATAAGATGGGACGCGCTCTCGAAAATTGGAGCCAGACTCATCAATTATAGAGATAAAGTAAATATTACCGGTTTTAATCTGACACAGACAGAAACCATTGGGTCAGTTGAGAACAATTTCATAATTGGGAATTCCGATTATAAAATTAAGTTTTATGTGGTAAAAGACCTATGTGTTCCAGGAATTATTGGAGCAGAATTTTTAAAAGAACACACAGTTCTTATCTCCCAGCATTTGGACTACATCGCACTCAGTAAATCGAATGAGTTCGACAAAAAGTCAAATGGAGATAAGATACAAAATACTGATAATTTTACGTTAAGAGGGGAAAATATTCCGAACAACGCGGATGAAAAGAATCCAACTAAATACGTCCGTGGATTCCTATTATGAAGAACAAATTTCAGAAAACTTGGATGACAACCAGGACTATTGTCTGGTTGAAAATAAAAAGTACGATCAGTTACGTGGTAATGAACGAACTGAAAAATTATTAGAAATTCTTAATTTGAATCATTTAGAAGGATATAATTTCCAAGCCATGGAATCAATAATGGCTGAATATAGTGATGTGTTCTACCAAAAAGGAGACCATCTAACAACTACAGACGCGGCGGTCCATGAAATAGAGACGACGTCAAACGTACCGATAAATAAAAGGCAATATAGATTTCCCGAAACAACGAAAAAGCATATAAATGCAGAAATCGAGGAAATGTTGGAGCAGGGCATTATTAACCCTAGTAAAAGTCCATGGAATGCACCGGTTTTGTGCGTACCTAAAAAGGACGATGAAAACGGAAATAAAAAGTATAGAATCGTGGTCGACTTTAGAGCATTGAATTTAGTAACGAAACCATTCGTATATCCAATTCCGCTGATCGACGAAATACTCGACAACCTCGGAGGATCAAAATATTTTTCAACATTGGACTTGAAATCTGGATTTTACCAAGTCCCGATCAATCCAAAAGATGCGGCTAAAACAGCCTTTTCCACCCCAAAAGGGCATTTTGAATTCACAAGAATGCCTATGGGCCTTAGAAATAGTCCATCAACATTTCAGAAGTTGATGAACACAATATTATATGAAATTGAAAATGTGAAAGCTATCGTTTACCTAGACGATATTATCATTTACGGATCGACCATTGAGGAACACAATGAAAACCTCATAAAAGTTTTGAAAGCTATGCGCCGACACAATTTGAAAATTGAGGCAGGAAAATGCCAAATCTTAAGAACCGAAATTAAATATCTCGGACATGCAATTGATTCAGAAGGCATTCGGCCGACGGAAGATAATATAAAGGCCATCAAAGAAATGACTGTGCCAAAAACAGTTAAAGGAGTCCGTTCGTTTTTAGGAACGGTTAATTTTTATGGTAAATTCATACCACAAATAGCAGAAAAACGTAAACCATTGAACGATCTGCTAAAGAAAAATGTAAAATTTAGTTGGACTAATGAATGTCAGAAAGCATTCGAAGAATTGAAAGATTTTTTAACTTCAGATACTCTGTTGGTAAGACCGAACTACAAAGATACGTTTGTGATCACAACAGATGCAAGCGAGTATGCCATTGGTGCAGTACTCTCTAATGAAAAGTCCACCGATAGACCCATAGCCTATGCGAGCAGAGGTCTAGTCGGTGCAGAAAGAAGGTACCATACGATAGAAAAAGAATTACTTGCAATCGTATGGTCAGTAAACAGGTTTAAACACTTTATATACAACCAAAAATTTATTGTCTATACGGATCATAGACCATTGATCTCGATATGGCATTTAAAAGAGACTTCCCCGACTCTTACTAGACTTCGCCTAAAATTACAAGGGTTAGAAATGGATATTCGCTACAAACAAGGCAAGGACAATGTTGTAGCCGATTTTTTATCAAGACTTCATCCGGAAACCGATAAGGATGAAATTACTCACACTGTCGCTGTAGTTACTCGACAGCAAAAGCGGCAACAGCAGCAAGAAGATAAAGAACTTGCGAGGCGGACAGACGCAGAGAACAAAACCCCAACACAAATTACGGATCAAACGGGGAGATTTGGTCTTTTCAAGAATAAACAGATATCCGAGTGGAATCCGCACATGGATGGTTTAGAGAATATCGATTTCGAATGGGACGAGAAGGGTGATGTTGAAAGATTGATCTCACATCAAGACTTCCAGAATGATCTAGCCCAAGGACGTATTGATTTTAAATTATTAAAATTTTCAAAGAGCAAGATCGAAGAAAGCCAAACAGACGCCACATTCGTGATTGTCAACAGTAAATCAGCCTATAAAGAGCTAAGCGAATTGGTCGACCTACCTCATGGGTTGAAAGATTATTTGAACAGTAGAGTATTTGCGATACCCAACCGAAAAATATGGGGAATGATATTAAACGGGTCGAGCCGATCAAGAGCCGACACAAAAGTATTTTTTGAAGGGTTAGTAGACGCGTTTGCAAACTGTCCCGAACATATGAAAGGAGATAAGAACATTCAAATTATCTCTTACAGAAATATACAAACTACACTGGAAACAAATATTTTAAGATTCATTGCAGGAAAATTCAAAAAGGTGTTCACTCTATATGCACCAGAGAAAGAGCGAATGCACGTACCAGTAGAAGAGAGAGAAACTGTTCTTAAAGAGTTTCATGACTCTCCGCTGGCCGGACATGTCGGAAGTAAAAGAATGTTAAAACGTATAAGCCCACTATTCGAGTGGAAAAACATGCGTAGAGACGTAGAAAACTACGTCAAACAATGTGACTCGTGCCAAAAGAATAAAATTGGTAGGTCCAACAAGATTCCGATGAAAATTACAACTACTTCCATTGCACCTTTCGAAAAATTGTACATGGATATTGTAGTATTACCCGAATCAGATTGGGGAAATAAATACGGTCTAGTCATGCAAGACGACCTAACTAGATTTTTAACAGTAGCACCGATGGAGAACCAGGAAAGTTCGACGGTTGCCCAAACTTTTGTAGAAAACTACATCTGTAAATTTGGAACTCCCTTGGAGTTAGTTACAGACAATGGAACAAATTTTGTAAGTTCCTTAATGAAAAATGTATGTAAGATTTTAAAAATAAAGAAAATCACCACAAGTACCTACCACCCACAAGCTAATTTGGTGGAAAGGTCCAATAGAGAATTAAAAATCTATCTAAGGCAGTACGTTGGAAAGGATCCGAGAACTTGGGATCAACACTTGCCTTTCTTTACGTCGTTTGAATATAATACAACGTTAAATTCATCGACTGGTTACACACCATTCGAATTACTATATGGTCAATGCGCAAACATCCCGAACTCAGTATACAAATGGGACAGTGATGGCGTATATTATGAAGATTATGTGAATGAGATGCGGTCTACATTCAAGCGCATGCATACTCAAGCACGCGAAAATTTGATTTTATCGAAACAAAAAAGAAAAGAATTATACGATAAAAACACAAACGAATGGCAACCCATGTGGGGCGAATTGGTGTTAGTTAAAGCCAACCCCATAGGTGTAGGACAGAAATTGCAAAATCTATGGAGAGGACCATACGAAGTGGTCGAACTGCCAAGTGAACAAACAGCCGTAATTAAAAACGGAAATAGGCTCGAGAAAGTACATGTCAACCGATTAAAAAGGTATATGGACTGAGCTCTAATAAAAAAAAAATGTACATAGTTGTAAATACATATGTACATATTCACCTTATTAAACTATTCTACATATAAACACAAGTAGCTATTAAATCAATATGTATATACTAGTCAGCATTGTGTATACTGAAATAGGAACAAAGAATAAATATGTGTACGAACAACACAACGAAGAACAAATAAATAACGGAATGCAAACTGAAGGGCAAAGTATAATACGAGGACATAATGTTTAATTTAAAAAAAAAGGGTTTATGTCAAAAAAAAAATCAAAAGTTTAAAATAAAATAAGCAGTGTCTGTCGATAAAAAGCAATTTAAAATGGTAGAAAATATAAAGCCAGAAAGTGGGAAATTTTTTTTTTATTAACGAGTCAAGTAGACTGTCGTATAAAATATGGGATATAATAGAAACATGAAAAAGATGCAATCGAAGGAAAGGTTGCGAATAAAAGTAATATAAATTTTGCAAGGTTGTTTGCAAGTGTAACACAGGAAAAAGTGCAATCAAAAGGAAGGTTGCAAAACATTGACAATGAATACAAGAGATGGTCAGAGTCCAAGAAACCTGAACCAAACTAAGGCAAAAATACAGAAGGGCCTGAGTCAGCGAACCAGAGCCAAAATAAAAGTCAAGAGCCAAAAAGCCAGAGTCAAAGAACCTGAGTCGAGTGCAATTTATAAAGTAAAAATAAAAGAAGGCCTGAGTCAGTGAACCAGAGCCAAAATAAGAGTAGAGCCAAAAGCCAGAGTCAAAGGACCAGAGCTAGAGCCAAAATCATAGGGTGTCTCACGTATTTTCTAAATCGGATCGTGTAAGCTATACTACGATTTGAAACTCCAGAGTTGACAATACCGAAGAATCGAGATTAGAAGCACAAGAATGAATGGACAAGGGGAGGTAGGACTCCTGAGAATGACAAGGGTGACTGAACACAAGGAAACCTACGCCGGTATGATTTAAAAATGAGTGAAGTATGAACGAGTGTTAAAATTTCAGATAGGACGAAAAGGTTGACAAACGAGACCGAATTAAGTAAGGGCGAAAAGGATGAAGAACAGGAATACGAGACAAAGACGAAGGGAATAATCATTAGGAGATCTTAGCGGTGAAAACAAGGGAAAAAGTTTCATAATTAAAGAGAAGTGTTAATGGACACTATAACATATAGGTGATGAAAGCATCACGAAAAACGTGAAAGTGGGAATAGAAGACATTATTAAACAATTTATAAAGAGACGTGTAGCGAACACACTCAGAAGATTACATTTTACCAAAGAGGCGCGATATGAATCCGTCCAAGTACTGGTTAAAATATAAACATAAAAAAAATGCAGTTAAACAAATGGCGAGAAAACGCCCAGATGGGAAATATTTTATGAAAAGGAGAAACAGAAGTCTTGACAAAAACAAAAAAGTTATCAACAAGTTGCAGTAGAGACAGACACTGCAGAAGAATTTCATTTTGAAATTTCACAAGAATCGCAAATCAGCCAAAGGGCGTTATTTTTTTCTATCTTTCTAAATATTATTAGGAAAATTTCGATTTGGTTTCAGTTGCGCATCAGTCCACCTTGGCTATTGTAATTTTCAGGTTCTCTCTAGGATGGATGTAGTTGATTATGGTAAGTAAGTTTTCAGAGTACTTTTCCTTCATAACCGCATGGTTACAAATACCATGTATCTTTTCGGGAATTTAAGTCTTTATTTACAGGTACCCTCCTGGGTCAACCTCAATTGGATAGGGGGAGATGTCGAAGCAACATTCATACACAATAGCCACAATAGACAGGAAGGAAGATAACGAAGTATTCCCGCAAAAATACTTACCTCGCTTCGACAAATGTTGTCGACACAAAAAATTTTTGAAAAAAAATTTTAAAGAAAAAAAAATGCATTATGAAAAAAAATTATTATGAAAAAAAAACACAATTACAAAAAAAGACACAACTCGAGGAACACACAAAAAAATATATTATCCATCTCGAGCCTAAAACAATATCACAAAAAAGAAATTTACTAAAAACGAGCACAATAGGCAAAAGAACTCGAAATTATTAAAATGAGCAAAGTAGCAAAAGATCTCGAAAAAAAAAACAAAATAAAAAAAAACACATCTGGGGAAAAAGAAGGAATTGGGGGAAACATACTAACCACTAACACTCTTTTTCTTTTGCAAAGAATCACCGACATAAATAAATTATAAGATTAGGAAGATTGCCAATCGAGTCGGTTTTCATTTTAAAATAAACTATAAACAAAAGTAATTTCACATATGACAAATTTTAAAGATTAAAGCAAATGATTGGAAACAAACACAAATTGAAATAATTAAATAGATATAGTAAAATTACAGGTTGAGAATGAAGGTAACACAAAAAAAAATTAGTTTGTTTATATTTTTAATACAATAATAGTCTATAGCAGTCAAATTATCAAAATCGTACAACACAGAAGCAAATAACATATATTGACAAAAATAATAATAACTATTAAACATAGGAGATTTTGTATAAAGTGGAAGCTGAAGTCCAGAGAAGTGTGTGCCCTGTGGAGAAGGTAGTCACGAGCACTACCCAACGCGTTCGACAAGGATGGATTTGGAAAGGACGGTTGCAGGTGGTGACGGGAAGAAGATGGAGGGGATCTCGGAGGTGGAAGAATGGTCAAAATACGAAACAAGCAGGACAGCCCATTATTAACGAGAAATTCAATGAAGCTGAGAGTGGAGTATTGGCAACGAAGGCTAAACCTGGATCAGACTAAACCAAAGATTAAAGCCACAGTCGGAACAGTCAAACCCGGTCTGTGTGATTGAAAATAGCGCCTCAGTAGCCCACAACCAATATGGCCTGAAGGTAGCAAGCAAGCAGACAAATCTCCCGGATAAGCCAAACGTTGAGGGAGAAACCAATGTAGACAAATACGTAAAGGACGTCGATATCAATGTAATCGATCGAGGGGTGGTACAACAAATAAATTCTAACCAGAATCGAGGAGCGAGGAATCGATAACAAAAATTAACAACGTGAACGGAGAAGACAGAATCGAAACAATATGTATGAGCAAGCAACCATGGCCCAAGAAGACAACAATCTGCGGACAAAGAAGGATGTCACTTCTCAACCAATTGGAAATACCCTGCCGCACGAGGGGCCCGAAATCTGAATTCCGAGAACCACTACGCAACCGAGTCGAGGAGCCGAGAGTGGATGTAACGTTTGGAAGCAGGAAGATGTGCACACTGGGACCACCGTAAAGTTAGGATGTTAAGACAATGTCAAATAATGATAGAAAATTGTAAATATTTGGTTTTGACAAAAGTAACAACAAATATGATTTTTGTAATGGCAATCTTAGGAATTAAGGTACAAAAGACTTTTTACCTCATTTAAAGGTAACCCGCGCAATTGTCTTGATGATGCGTCTCTCCGAGGCAACATCAAGCTCAATAAGTAAGGGGGCATGTAGAGTCCCTAATTTCCCCCGGTTTCAATCCCGGTAATATTCAATCATCATTTGCCAATCTCTTGGATGCTCGATTCCATGAGTTAAGTTGCATCGTAAAGAATTAGCCTTAAGCTAAGTAAGTTTCATTAACGCTGCGGCTTGTATACGCGAAGACAATGTTTAATAACAACAAAATTGTTTGCTTACGCCGCGACCCTACTGTAGCAGGGGCATGGCATCACCTTATGGAGCAGTCCATTGCTTTTAATTGAATCGGCCAGCGACCGACAGTTCTAGAGAGAGCTTTAGAAATGCTTTCAAAAAACTTCGTGCATTTCTCTCAGAGATGCGCGAAAGTGATCTAAACCCGCGTTGTTAAAAAGTCTTTTAAACCCGAGTTAAGAAGTCAGTCGTTTAGGGCAGTCGTGAAAAATTAATTAGGGTTCGCACGCGTAACAGGCGCGCTGGCGAAGAAGTAAGTCGGATAAGCGTGTCGGATAAGTCAGTCGTGGAAGTCAGTCGTGGAAGTCAGTCGTATTAAGGCAGTTAGTGACCGCACGGAAAGCAGGCGTGCGCGTGTCGGTCAGTCGATATAAGTTAGAGTTAGCACGCGAAAAACCGGGGTGCGTCGTAAAATTAAGCGGAAAATTCGCCCGTATGTGAGCATGTAGGTATATGCCTGAAGGTGTAACGCAAAACAAATAAAGGTAGTGAAACTTAGTGTTTTTTCTGTGCGATATTTGTGCGAAAGAAAACGAAATAGCTTACGTCCACCCTGCTCCCGTCATATAAAACCAGTGGCCACCGGCGGCCGACGCTACAAGTACATGTATTATAGTTCCACTCTGTAACAATGAATTTGGTAGTAACCAAATGTTTTGTTTGATGAAAGTGTTTTTTTTTTCAATGATGCCATAACTGGTGCCATTGCCATAACTGATACTGCTACCCTATTCTAAAAAGTGTTGTTTTCAAAATCGTAGCTCGAGAAGTGGTTTAAAAATCAACGATGCATTCTTGTATCTCATTTTGTTATTTTTCAAATTGTCTGGATAAATCTGGACAAATTTTCTGAAATCTGGATCAGAAAAACATAAATCTGTATGTCTGGACGACGCTTAAAAATCTGGAAGAATCCAGATAAATCTGGAAGGTTGGCAGACGCACAATAATAAAACACGAACTACGAAATTTTCATTTTCGTATGGATCATGAAAGTATGTGTAAAGCGAATGACAACTATCATACACAGAACAATACCTAACAATACATGGATTGGCTCTCAAACGTGAAACTTATCCGGTCGACGCGCCAACTAGATTTCATTATTGGTACCAGTCAAATCAACGTTGTTGGTCAAATGATGAAGAAAGTACATTGTTTCATGATATAGGATGGTTGTTCTACTTTAATTATTTTAAGATAAACATTGACGACGCCGATGGTTGGGTGGTTAGCGTGACCGCCACCCACCCCAGTTGGTCTGGGTTCAATCCCAGTCGAGGTCGTTGAGATTTTTCAGAGGTGAGAAAAATCTGAGGTCACGCCTTCCTTCGGAAGGGAAGTAAAGCCGTTGGTCCCCGGTCCATGAGTTGATGGGTCGATATCCAATCCAGATAGTGGGAGTGTCACCTCTCTGGCGTCGGTGTTTGGCCTCGTAGCGGAAATAGGCCGACGGAAAATAAACAGAATTGGAAGAAGAAGAAGAAGATAAACATTACACAGTTTCATTAAAAGTTCAATTACAAGTGATAAGAAAACACTTGTTCTTTCGTTTGACACCAAAACATTCAATCGAACTCGAAATTTTATTGCGAATTATAGAGATCCGGAATTATTTTTGTATTAGGCAATCCAATAGACGTTTCTGATCATCCGATTATTTCTTGTTTACTTCTCCGAGGGGTGCGACGTCCAACAATATCGTTGATTCAATCCAACATCAAACGAATCGGACTAACGAAAGATGTTTGTCGCACGAGTTTTTCTGTTCGCAGGTGTAGACTTGTTGACAGAACCCACCGCTGAATTGACAAACAAACGTCTAATGGATTGCCTAATTTTTGAGGTTAGGTCTCTAACTTTGACACTGACCTTTCCAGGTACAGGGTAGCTTAAAACGAGTCCTCGAAAAATCATCAGAGCATTCCGTTTAACATATTTGTATTTGGTTGGTTGTTTTAGATACGGAAAATGTTTACCTAGAAATTGGATTTATCAGTGAACAACCTCAACTGTCAATACATACACTCTTTATTCCAATGATTTACACCCACTATCGTGTTTTTATCGAGACTTCAATCTAGGGTTACCACCTCTGGAGAGTCTGTGACCCGGAGATTTTCACTGGACTTTGGGGGGGGGGGGGGGGGCGAAGGGTGGTGGATTTTGAGTGGAACTAGACGGAAATTGGCATCAAAACGATTGCTCGGCAGTTTAGAGCACTTTAATCGCTTTTTATTACTACGTTAGAGTAAAGCTGTAAATTTTTCTTATTTGAGAACGGTTTGGTCGGTTTAATCTGGTGTAGTATTTCACTTCCCCTACTAAATACCAAGAATATAAAAACACCAGCTACTCTCGCTGTGCAGGATAAGTCGAACGAGCATTGCTCTCCTCCATAACTAACAGGAAAAGGATAGCAAAGGAGACTGCGGCATCACATGGGAAGCACTATGTGGTGTCGGTTATTCATCACCAGAGGTCGGGGGTACAAAGAGGCAAAACTCACCCCCTAGCCTACAGTTAAGGGTCGCTGCAGGAGTAGCAACAACAAGGGAAAAACTCGTTTGATGTTGACCTAGTAAGTTGGATTAGAACAAATCTGCCATACCTTGGTGCAGCTCCACTAACAGTGAAGTGATTTGAAAAAAATTGCAGCAAAATGACTTTTTTACATCATTTTGAGTGACTTAGTGGGATGCTACATTTAAATTGTAGCATATAGCGAAATATTACTTTACTTAATTTGTAGTAAATTTGATGTTTTTCATATTCATTGCCTTATGAAAGAAATCAGCAATATTTGGTGAACTCATCTTCGCCACCTTGAAACGAGGTAAGTCGGGCAAAATAAACCTGAACCAGAGTAATATTTAACTTAGACTTTTTAAATATTTTGTAAAGAATCAATTAATTCCAAAAAAATGAAATTATTCTTCTTCCACCAAACCCGGAGAAATTGATGTAAAACCCGGAGGTCCGGAGATCGCTCCCGAAAACCGGAGTCTCCGGGTCAAACCCGGAGGGGTGGCAACCCTAATTCAATCCTTGAATTTCATGTTTTGTAAGAATTCTTAGTGATGCAACAAGAAATTTACCATCTAGATATTTTGCAGAGGTAGGAAACTACTTTTCATTAGGAGCAATAACATTTAATTATAACATTGATTGAGCTTATAAAATTCAAAATTTAAACAAAAAAAAACATCACCGTTGTACTTTCTGGTTTAGATCGCGAAATAGGGCATGTTCAGGAGCGTTTTATTTTGTATAGGAGTTTCAAAATAGAACTGGAACTGAAACATTCACATCCCCAGCAGAGCGTTTTGTTTTATAATTTCGAACAGTTTTGTTTTAAAATTTAAAACTGTTATACGACGGCGTTCAATTAGTTGCTGATTTTAAAACGTTTAGAGCTGTGTTTTAAATACATGGAGAGTACTCAGCACAGACACTTAGACCCGATAGACCGGGGAAAAATGAATTTGAATGCAGCAACGCTAATGGCATCGCGAGACATAAATTTTAAACTGAATGGAAAACCCGCGAAAACTGCTGCTGGGGACAGCAAGTTCTAGTTTTAAAATTTTCAGTTTTATATTATAGAACTGTCAAAATTATGAATCTAGAAATGAAACACTTCTGAACATGCCCTTAGAGAAGTCGTTTGTTAGATTAGATTGACACTGGCGGATAATCATTGTTCCTAATTTCATAGTTGTTGTCACTCCCTATACATACACTCTGTGAATTACGTAAACAAAGAAAGCTGCTTGCTCTCGCTTGAATCCTAGAAAACAAAACAGCGCACTGTGAGGAAGCATATTCCCCTGAACTATCGTTTTCATTTGCTAAAAAGTTTAAAATTGCGACCTAAGAGAAGAGAAGACAATCGCGTAGCTAATTTCGACACAGATCTTTCATTAGGGCCTAAGTCGCAATGTACTCAAATGGAGAAAAATCAGTTTCAATATTCGGCGATGCTTTTCTAAATGTAATTTTTATTGTAGGTATACATTACTTTATGACCATGTTTTTCCGGAAGCATCTTTGGTTAAACCTTATGACTATATAACAAAGAATTTAATTCCTATGTGCTTTTAGTGGGTAGAAACTAAAAAAATGCTTACGCCCAATTTGCATCCCAGTCGTGATTTCGCCCTTCAGCAACTACCATTTGCGGAAGGGCTAAACTGTGTATATAATTTTCAGAAGGGCGCGATAAATGGGCTAAACTGACTCTGTCTTGCTGGGTAGGGCTGGGTAAATGGGCGAGCTTGACAGTATACTTTTTAATAGGGCTCAGCAAATGGGCGCATAGAAACCGAATGTAAATGAAAGGGCGCGTGCATCTTTTCTTCGAATTACATGAAAATATCGAAATATTCGAATGTTTATGTGCAACAACTATCGAGTAGACATGATCATAGTAGATATTGCTTATCATTTATATAATAGAACCGCCGTTTAAAGAATAATTTTGTGAATAATAACCGTATGCCCGGTTCTGTCAAAAAATGTAAGTTTAGCCTTTATATTCCATACGAGAATAAGGGCCTAAGTCGAAAACTCGAAGAAAATGCATGTTTCGCCATTTTGTTTTCTTTAATTATAAATCGAACTAAAAACCATTTTAACTAATTTTCACCTCAATCTTGAAGTATTTTTGTCGCATAATGTCATAATAGCGAAAACGCTGTTTGTTTACATTTGCGATTTAAGCCCTAATGAAAGATCTATGTCGATTTGATCCAGTCCTAACTTCAATATTGAACCAGCTTCTGATTGGTCATTTTGCCAGTCATGAGCGTTCATTATATTTACAATCGGGATGGAAAACAGTGCTACTGAATATATTCTGGCTATTTTTCATACACATCAACATTTCGTGCAAATTGAATAAAAGACCTGAATGACGATATAGTAACGTGTATTGTTAAGAGAGACATGAATAAATATTTAATTTAATTTTTAAATGCAGCTAGCATTGTAAATTCTTGGTAGAGGTGCGATCTTTTAGGTACAATTATTTTCGGCAATTGTAAGAAGCATTCAAAGGGAATCTGGCAACGATTAACGCTTGTTGTCTTCAGATTTACGGCAGGGCCAAGTCGAGAAAATTAAGAAGAGCAAGAAGCCTGTTGTCGTCTCTTCTCTTAGATTGCGACATGCAATCTAAAACTTTTTAACATAGGCCCTTTCATGAACATCATTGTATGGGAAAACGCCTAATGCCACCCACTGTTAAATCACAAACAAGTGCTTGAAAACCGTCCGACATGAGTCTCATATTGGAACGGTTGACCAGCAGAAGACCTTCATCAGGCCACAATAAAACAGACTGTTATAGAGGGAGAACGCAAACGAGCCGAAATCAGTGCGGCCAAACAAACCACCATGGAAAATGATCAACATTGTGATGGATTTCCATTTCATGCAACATTTGATAAATTTGGCTTAATATGTTAAAGTATTCAATCAAAATTTTTCCATGAAATTAGTCGTTATGTTGAGCTATTTCTCAAGTATGTTTATATCTACAACGAAAAGCACATATATAATTTTATGGCTGCCGTGAGATCTGTTAAAACTCGCAAATTTTGATGTTTTTCAGTTTTTGTTCGTGTTCACTAGAGGTACATGTTGCCTTGGAGCGTCATTTTGTAAAATTTGCATGCCAAATAGCTAAATTTATGTCGCGAAGCATTTTTATACAACATGGTAAGAGATTGACAAAAGCGTTCTAGTAATAATTGCGCAATTGAATCTTAATTGGTATTAATCGTTTTTTTCAAATCAACAAAAATTATCATCAGAGGGATATCTTTGGAAGAAAAGTACGACACTGATTATGAGATTATCGGAATCAATTTTAATAATTGTAAATTTGTATTATAAGATTAACATAATAAATATAAAAACGGATATAAGTTGTGAAGGTTGAATATACAAATTGCCATGGAAAACTGAAAAACGGAGAAATTAAAAACATGATATTGAAAAACGGACCTTTGAAAAACCTAAAAATGAAAGATGGAAAATTGATGAATGAAAAATAGAAAAAGGAAAAATGGGAATTTCAAAAGCAAAATTTGAAAATATGGTGCATGGGCAAAAGGAGACACAAGATAATTGTAAAATTAATGAAATGGGTATTTGAAAAATACTAGATTGAAAATAGAAAATTGACTCGATGAAAATTGAAGGATAGAAAGATTGCACGCGCCAATCCGGACTCCAACTGTTCCTCAGATATGGTTATATGTTCTACGAAAAGCGAATATATCATTTTCATGACTGTCATATAGCTCTGTTATGTAGATATCGCAAATTTTGATGTTTCATAGATTTCGTAATGTTTGCTAGAGGCACAGGGGCTAGGGGTTTTCAGTATAAATGAGTATCATTTGCTATGCAGTAATGTGTAGGGAAACGGTGCTTAAGGCGGACACCGTAAGGTTAAATAGCAAATTCGACTCATCCATGGATGCATTGCTCGCAAATTGCAAGTAAACCGTGATTTGAGATCATGTTGCATCAATATAAGAACGAATTAAATACTAATAAAAAATCAGAGATATGTTTAAAATGGTTATGAAAAAGAGGCCCAAAATCGTCAGTGCTATGGGAAAGATGGACATTAGAGTGGGACATGGTTATATGAAAAAAAATCAAATTTTGCTCCGAAAAACTTTTTGGGTTTCATTTGGGTCCTAGAATAACTGCAAATTCTATGCTCGATCGGTGAAACTATATTTTTGCGCCAACAGTTTAAGGTTGGACAGAGAATGCGCAAAATTCGCAAACGAAAAAAGCAGTTTTTTTCCACACCGTATGTCAGATCTTCATAAAAATCAATCAGCGTATGTAGAATGTTGTTTCAGTACTGCTGATTGATTTTTATGAAGATCTGACATACGGTGTGGAAAAAAACTGCTTTTTTCGTTTGTGAATTTTACCCTTTCTCTGTCCAACCTTAAAGCTTACATAGGATTTTGTATGAGGAAATCGACTTTTACTAAATAATTCATCCAAGAATCGCCCAGCGCCTCCTAAAAATAAATCGATGTGATTTTTATAGGAAATTTACCGAGGAAACAAAGTCTCAAAGACCGTAAACGATTTGACGATTGTAGAATAAGTTATTAAGCAAAAATCGACTGATGCTCTGAAGATTGACGAAAATTTCAATTTCCATAGCACCACTGCTGCTGACGGTCGAATTATATACAGAATTTTTAAATTTCTTTAATGATGTCCAAAAGAAGCCTCAATTTATCCCTCAAACCTCTTAGGAAGTAACCAAATAGTTAAGATCATTGATTTAGATGCAATAAGATAAAATAAAAAAAATACATATGATTGGACATTATTATTTCCAGGAAATTCGTGAGAATGGCTCCAATAAGATTTTAAGATAAAATAAGATTTTAAGATAAAATGTTCACTGAACAAAAATTGGATCCGTAGCATAAGTATTCGGAATCACTACAGTTTGTAGAAAAATGTCCATATTCGGATTACTCCAGAGCAGTTCATAGACCATCCAATTCATGGACATAAATAGACCTTTCTCGTCAAAAAAATTTATATGATAGGATGCTTCCTTTTTTATCCCCAATTCGTTACTGCCGATTGCCGCGATGATTTGGTACCTCTAACTATTGAAAAAATCAAAAATAGTGCAAGCTGCTCATTTAACCCCATATTCTGAATACCTATCTTGCCTTGTTTCCCCGTATTTTTACACCATTTGGATGAATTTGCTGTGGGGAATACTAAAAGGATGCCAGATCTACATATATATTAGTAAATCTGTAGATTTTGCATTTTCACTGCAGATGTTTTGCAGATTACAAATATTTAGCCGAACAAAGCCTATGCCAGCCAATTTATACACCAGCCTTCAACATTTTTGATCATTTAAATTATATACATACTACATTTCTATGTCAAATTTATTGAAGATTTTTGTAGCAATCTGCAGACTTTTATATTTTCACTGCAGGCTATTATTTAAATAGACCTGGCATCACTGATGCTGAAATGATTCATTCATATACCTGTCAAAAACATAGAGCATTGCATGAAAATGTATAACCTCACTTTTCTGACAGTTCAGTGTGCTTGTTTACCTAAGACTTGTTTACATGGACTTTTAAAATTTACATTACTTGAATACTTTCGATGCTCTTTGAAAGACTATCAACTCAAGAGGGATGAGGATTGGAACAATGGGAACCTGGTGCCACATTATGCAACCAATTCGAATCGACCTTTTCACACAAGCTTGAATACAATAAACCTTTCGTTTCGAGATGCGTAATGTCACCCCTGGTTCATACATTGACCAATCGGCGCTGGATGCAAAACCCGGTGGAATATGCTGAATCGTACGATCAAGCATTGGGCTATAAAACGATTGCTTTCTGGATGATGGATAAGGATTTGTACACATTTGTTTGTTTGCTCGTGGGTTAAGTCCTAACAAGATGATCCGATTGATTACTCATTTTTAGGTGGTGAAGTTTACCTGAACTTTATAGGTAACGAATTCGGTCGATGATAAGTTGTTGAAATGATCGTTCAATGCCCATACCGAAAAACGTTTCCATTGGTCAGAATGCCTACCAGCGTATGATAGCTGCAAACATGAGGACAACATCGCTTTCGAATGGAACAATTATTTATTATTCGTGTACAAGTTCCATTACAGCAAAAGTTTCGTCGATTGACGATTATCGCATTGTCGTTGATTTAGCCGGCAAATGCAAAACAGTGCTCGGCACTGACGATAAGGAGTAAGAAGGATTTGATAGGAGTGATAAGAATGCAGAGCATTATACATTCCGGAAGAATATCAGGGAGGAGAAATTATATGTAAATTTATATTATATCCCGAGTTGCCATCATTTTTGCACCGCAATAAAGCTTTCTGCAACTGCTGTCTTGTTCAAATTGGCAGGAAATAACTAGGCAGCGAAAGATAAATTGCATAGTCAATTTATTTACTTTTTCGGAAGGATAAGTAATTAGTATGTTGTGAATATATATGTGTCGCCGGTGCCGTGTGTTATGGTGGTACCGGACGGAACCGTTGGTCAGCAGACCGTCCTCGTCGTACTGGTCATAGATGCGACGTTTTTTCTCTTCTGATAGCACTTGACATGTTTCGGAGATCTGTCTTAACGCTCTCTACTTAGTGCAGGATACGCGAAACCGCTGCTAGCTTTCGAAAGAAAATTCCTAGCTGCTGCTACTCTATCAGTCTCTTTCTCTCGACTGAGGACTACAATTTCGGTCGACTAAATTATGCTTTGAAAATTGTACTTCCTGGAATTTCACCTAACGAGATCAATTCATTGTGAGGAATTTCGCTGCGTTCCAATATTGCTTGCCTCTGTAGGTGATGATGTGTGTGGATTCACTTCGGCAGCCAGGTCTTATGTTTTGGGTAATTTTGCTATCTTATTCTGCTGAATAAATCATCTGGCTAAAGGCTCTACGTTATACTATGGTAACTTTGAAAACGCCCTGCTATTTAATCTTGTAGCTATTGGCAAGTCAGTCCTGGCACTGTTCTCGACTAATCCTGGCACTATACCGCTGACGTCGCACTTATTACGGTGATCAAACTTGGCGAGAGCGGCAGTCGTTTCGTCGGAATTGTTCACTCGACAAGCAGGAAGTGCAAGGACTCTGCTACTTATTCCTGAGCCCCTCGTTGAAACCTTCGTCCTGTCGGAGTGTTAGCTTCGTCCGATACCGGAGCGTATTGCTGAACCGAAGCAGTCTGCTACTGGCGCTGCTTCCTTCGAATCGGAATCGCTGAATATTCCCGTTAGCCGAATGTCCAACGTGGCCGAAGGCAAACCGATTGCAGCAACACCACCAACCGTAGCTGAAATTTTGGCCTTTAATCCAAGTCCCTGCCACTGACATAGCGACAAACGAGTGCGGCGCAGGTTGGACCATCGGTTGACTCGGTGCCGGACAGGGTGAAACAGCTGCAACAGGAGCGGACCTAGTATGGGGTGTAAAAGTCATCAATTGCCATAGATCACCAAAATGCTCTGCGACTAACATTGTGAACAAAACAAACCAAACGAAATTGATCGCAACAACGATAAAATAATCTAAATTCTACCCAAACATTTGAAAATGAGAAAAAGGCAAAAGAAGTTTTGGTCGAATTCATTATAATTCTATTTAAAAATTGAATACTGTTTTATTTAGTTTGATTGCGCATATTGTTTACATCAGACAAACCCCTTAATTCATTGAGTACGTATTACACTGCCTTTATAACCCTTTTGGTATCAGTTACAATAATCCTTTATAATCATTTTATAATAAGTGTATTGCTAGTTAGGACTTTTATATCAGCCGGGCCCTTTTATAATTTGTTATAAAATCATTATCAAAATTCTTCATAATCCATTGTTGCGTTATGTTTATGTATATGGCCAGATAGATAGTTTTTAACTGGGACGGAACGTGTGGATACGAAAAAACCTAATGTCAATTGTAGCCAGGGGGAGCTGTCAAATGCAGCCAAAGGGAACCGTTAAATGCAGTCAGGGGGAACTGTCAAATGTAGCCAGTCCATTTAAAATATGTGTGGAAGAAAGAGTGGCTATGCAAGACAAGAGATAAAATGAACAGAAAAAAGAAAAAGAAAACATCTATCCACAGGTTCTGTCCCAGGATTTTAATAGAGAACATCAAAATTCGATTTGTTTGCATTTGGCAGTAGGCCTTTTTCAAATGTTTGGCTAGAAATTCCTTGCTTCTTCAATGAATCATGTACAAGAAAAGTAAAAATGTTAAATTTAACGGAACAATGTATGATGTCGACATCAATTAAAAAATCAGCTGAGCGACCTTGTTGGGAAAGTGTTAACATTTGGCAGCGAACCAAACCAAGTTTCTCATACTATGATCGAATCAACAAAAATTCCAAGATCATGTAAACAATCTCTTTGAACTGTCAAAAAAGTGAGGTTAAACATTACCATGCAACGTTCTCCACCGAGAGGTTCACTTTAGTTTGTTTACATAACCAATGAACTTTGTACCGCGACTCACCACTTCATTTGCCGCGTTGCCAGGAAGCCAAGCAAAAATATACAAAACAGTGCTGCCTAAACACATATTTTGAGTCGCACCATTCTTGCAAAGGTGAAAAAAATACTCAACATTCTTGCATTTTTCAAATTTAAAAAAATCATTAAAAAATCACGATAGCTCTAAAATGTCTCATTTCAGCGGAAATATTCTTAAAAATGTGTAGTCTTTTGAATAAAAATAAGAAAAAAGGGGTGTTCGAGCACGAACTTTTGCCGGTCACCGAAGGACTTACTTCTAGTTAATAAACTAGCACCGAAAGTGCGCACAGAAAAAGGCACGGGATCGCAATTCCACCGAACACTGGGGGAACTTAATAAATGTTTGCATCGCGCACTGCAAACTAAAGTCCGCCCTTCGCTTGGGGACTTAGCCTAAATCTCACTATGGCTCACCGTATCACAAAACGAACCGAAACACTAAGTCCACCAACCCGCTGGGGACTTGTAAAATTTACTGCCTGCTGACTTAGGCAAAATTACCGACGGCTTTCTTTAAAATCACACCGAGAACGAAACGAACAACCTTCCTTCACCAGATCTATTTTCAACTAACTTATTTTACTAATATAACCAGCCTTGATCAGCTGTGTTTCAATTTCCTCTCTCACTCTCTCTCTCTCTCTCTCCTCTCTCTCTCCTCTCTCTCTCTCTCTCTCTCATCTCTCTCTCTCTCTCTCTCTCTCTCTCTCTCTA